>NC_056739.1:1896290464-1896447964 GCF_019279795.1 Protopterus annectens | reverse complement strand
ATGTGTATTTTGTTTCAGCAGAAACTCAATGTTGATTTCCTGTTCTTGTATTTTATTTTCCATGTCATTCACAGCTTCTTCTATGCCTGTCATCTGGATCTTCTGTTGTTGCAGGTCCATATGTAACAAGTATATTTGTTTTGTAGTTTTTCTATGAAAGTGTCTATTTTAGTATCCATTTTATCCATCTTAGCAGTAAGTTGCTGGACTATAATTATCAGAGACTGAAGTTCTTTCTTGATGCTGGAGTCTTGAGAATTTGTCTTACTGGAACTCATTTCAGACTGATAAACTGACAGGAAAATTTCCAAAGTAATTTCTGACAGGAATATTATTAAGATTTCCTTTCTTTTTTAGATATAGTTCAAGAACTATATAAAACAAACATATTTAGAAAGAAAATTACTTCAAGAATTAATTTTTTAAGTAATTAATTCCTGTCAATGTCATGAAATTGGTGGAGCTGAAGAAATCTGCTGCTATCCTGTGTTCATCCTTGGCCAGGCCCCCGTGTGTGTGCATTTCTGATGGGCATTATCAGCCAGGGTTGCAGTGCATAACCTGTATCCCCCAGTAAATGACCCTGTGGAATATCCCCATAGTAAACATTTCATACAGCTGAGAGTTGTGCCAGATATGCGAGCTGTGGTAACTGCCTGGGTTGCCAGCACACACACACATTCAGTATGATTGCCTTAGCGTTACACATGACCTGGCAGTTAATAGAGTGGTAGTCCTTTCTCTTTCTGTACACCCTTCCCTGTTCCCAAAGTGGTACTTTGATTTCTACATGTATATAGCCTATAGCACTCAGGACGTCAGGGTAGTGTGCTACAGGTAGTTATGACTCTGTCCTCAGCTATACAGGGAAAATATATGTGCTCACTGACATGTTGCAAGCATAGCATTCAGGAATTGATCCAGGATCCTTGATGCTGATGCCTGTTACACCCCCAGCATGTCCTCTGTTGATCTCTGGAAGGCTACTGTAGCTAAAATTCTAAGTGCTATACATACCTTAGTCTCCACTGATATTGGTTCATCTGTTTGCCCTTACTCTCAGCTGAAGATGACAGAGGTTGCAGCATTCTTGTAGTGTGTCTCTCTCTCTCCACCCTGTAGTGCTCTATAATGTTCACCTAATGCAGATTATAAAAAATTAAATGGGGTCTAAAAACTCTTCTCCTTAATGGCCATGGCATATTAGCAGCAGCAGCAGGAGTATAGACATGGTCCTGCTGCACATACACATGAATAAGAGCAACAGTAACCCCCAACAGTCTTTCCATGTAGCCTAGTTTCCATGACTGTATTCTATTAAGTTTTGGAATTCACAGGGAAAACTAGCACTGAGTCTACATGGTTGTATTATAGCTTGTTGAATAGCTGCTCCATCTTGGATTCATTGATTAGCATACAGTTCAGCTTTTTATGCTGTAATTAGCATGCCACAATGTTTACCGTATTTGTGCAGCTCCGCACAGCATGTAGAGCTGCTAACTGAATACAAAATGGTGAGCTATTGTGTGTTTATTGTGCCTTTATGCACACACAGTTTTAGCAGCCTATGTAAGATTTATTGAATCTGCACTAATGACTTCTCATTTCTTATAAAACTTCACTTTGCACGCAAGAACTGAACTTTTTTATTTCTCTTGCTCATTACATGTAGCACGTTTCACATTTATCTAAAACATTTGGCCAGTAGTTAAAACACTGTGCTTTAGCTGTTGAAGGCAACATTTTAACATCATCAGTCTGTAACATGCTTAACAAAGACATTCACATAAATGCAGCATCTGACATTGTTCACATCCAAGCAATTTTTCTGTAATATTGCCCACTCTAAAATCGTCTTCAATGCAGAATTTAACTTTGTCATTTTTACATAAAAAACATTATCAAAACTGTATGAAGAAGCTTTGCTTGCTGGAAAACAATAAAAAGTATATAGACACACACACACACACACACACGCACACACACTCACAAAATTTTCTCTCTCTCTCAATATATATATATATATATATATATATATATATATATATATATATATATATATATATATATATATATATAAATATATGGTTCTAGGACACATGCTCGACTACCATATGTCCGAATCACAAAACATCGAACACATATACAGGAAAGCGCTTAACATCAAAAAGCGCTTCCGTGCATGTGTAGTTCAAAAAAAAAAAAATCTACATTTCTGAAGGGGCTTGACCCCTGCACCCCCAACTTTGTTATTCTCTCTCCGAGATCACACTACAGTGGGGAAAAGGGAATTTTCCCTTACTTGCACTGTAGTCCAATCTACGAAACATGCACACACACACACACATGGAAGCGCTTTTCGATGTTAAGCGCTTTCATGTATGTGTTCGATGTTTTTGTGATTCGGACATATGTTAGTCAAGCATGTGTCCGGTTCCCATAAATACATATATATATATATATATATATATATATATATATATATATATATATTGATCTCTACAGATTATATATATATATATATATATATATATATATATATATATATAGTTTACTATTATAATGTTGTCAAGGTGAGAATGTACCCATATGAAAAAGGATATGAAAGCCGGCCAACTTCCAAAGCTTTAGAGCACCATCCATGTACCTAAACTGTCAAGTAGCTCGAGATGAGTTTACTAAGAGACAAGTCTGGGCATGAAGCCCTTCAGATCTCTACTGTCATCAAAGACTACACTCCTCTGAGGCTTTTGAGGATTGATGGCCAGCTTGTGCTTCCCTTTATTGGGTAGATAACTTCCATTTGGGGGAAAACTTTGCAGGATCTTATCTTTACTGATGTTTCATTATTTTCCTCTTTAAGGAATGTGTTTTAAAGCTCGGAATTATGTGTTTTAATGAACTGTCTTGGGACTGTAACATACTTTTAAAGGAGAACTGTTTTTCCTGTCAGTTTTACAGTAGTGTAAAACTAACTGATAATATATTTTCTGTAGAGAAATTGTGTTTAATTTTCCATTGTGGGGCTGCCATAGTGTTTGAAAGTGCTTTTTACTGTGTTTTTCCTGTGAAAAAGGTAAATTCTGTGGACTGGTAGTTTTACCTGCATTTGCTTCTTGTCTTCCCAATGAAAGAAGTACAGTTTTTGGCTTAACCATGAAACAGGTTGAGCATCCCATGGTCAGTCCTTTTTCTAGTCACAGAAAGAAAAAGTTAAGCAAATAGTCTTTGCTGCCACAGCAGGCAAGCAATTTGGCACAGACACAAGTGTCAGACTGTGCTGTGACCATTTATTGTACCTCAGACCACTCATCTTTTACCTCGAATCCCTCTGGTGTAGCACCTGTCTATTGGGCCTTCAATTGGCAAGGGAAACCCACTGGTGTCAGTCCTGGGAGAGGGAATAACAAAAGTTTCCATGATATGTCAGAATGCTTTGCCCATTTTTGGAGTAGCAGCAGCTACCATTAGTAGCATGGATGGCCCCATTTGTCTTGTCAAAAAGAAACAGAAAACCAAACATGTATCTACTCCTCCTCAAATTTCTTTGGATAGGAGTAGCTTACTGGGACTGGCTCAGGGCTTAATTCAGACTATCGTTCCTTCTTGTAAAGAAGTTTCTGGCAAAAAAGGGATGACTCTTTTCCCAAAGATGTTCGAGATTCTGACTCCGAACTAGAAAATTAGGGATGGATTCAAGATTTTGTCTTCAGATTTCTTATTCAGACTCAGAGGACAGCTCAGTTTCCTGTGGAGGCTTTTCATTCCCTGAGGCTATTGCTAGAATTTCCTAGTATTTTCAGTGGGAGAACACTGAAGCTTCTCAGTCCCTCAGAAAATCTATGAGTTGTTACAAAAGAATTTTCTCTAGAACATACACTCATTCCTCCTGTCCTATCTGCTTTAGAGGATGTGTGCTGTATGTGTGTCCGTGTGTGTGTGTGTGTGTGTGTGTGTGTGTGTGTGTGTGCGTGTGTGTGTGTGTGTGTGTGTGTGTGTGTGTGTGTGTTTGTGTGTGTGTGTGTGTGTGTGTGTGTGTGTGTGTGTGTGTGTGTGTGTGTGTGTGTGTGTTACTGCCTGCAACTTTCCTAATTGCCAGCTGTCCCTAAAAAGGTAGATAGGATGTATAAAGTTACTCAGTCTTTAAAATGTTCGGGAGCTATAGCCTTAGTTTACTCTACTACTGTTAAGCGCTAGTTCTAATCCTACTCTTTCTAATAAGGATGGGACATTTATTGATATATATAGGGGAAACTGTATACTTCTGCAACTTTGATTTTCAGAATTTTAACTTGATAGGTTAATATTTTAAAGTTTATTCTGACATACTGTGAAAGAATGAGGAATGTGTTATCTACAGATTCTTCTTGTGAAGAAAAAATGCTTTAAATAACTTAGTTCCTTCTGCTGCACAGGTCACTACTCATTGTTTGCAGTATATATATGATTCTGTTGATACTTCTTCCAGGGCTATGGCCACTGGTACTGTTTTAAGAAGGTTTGCTTGGTTGCATTCTCAGAGCCTTCCATGTGATTTAAAAAATGGGATTTTGAATTCTCCTTTAGATAGAGATGTAATGTTTGGCCCCTCTGCTGCAAAGGTGATCAAAAACTGTGATGAAAAGGGCAAGCTTATTCAGGGAATCTCTGTGAATGTTCAGCCCTCCTTTTCCAAATTTTCCAAAGGATTTTCTTTCTCATCATCCATTTTGGCAAAAGCAGAATGAACAATCTTAACAGAATTCAGGTAAACAGATGTTTAAGAAGA
The DNA here is from genome assembly GCF_019279795.1 of Protopterus annectens. Classification (NCBI taxonomy): domain Eukaryota; kingdom Metazoa; phylum Chordata; order Ceratodontiformes; family Protopteridae; genus Protopterus; species Protopterus annectens. The sequence continues at coordinate 1,896,443,196 of NC_056739.1, read as the reverse complement.
AATGTTTAGGGGGTTCCAAAAAGAAATATCAACCTCCCAAAACCAAGGACAGTCCAACAAGTCTAAAAAACTGTTCAAGAGACCTTGTGACCCCCTCCCACCTTGGCACTGTTCTCTCCCAGAAAGTCTGAATCTCCATTTGTCTAATTTGTAACAGACTGATTCAGACAAATGGGTTCTGAACATCACTCAGCAGAGTTAGAAATGGCAGTGATCTGAAATGTCTCCTTTTCAGGAGGTAATTTCTCATCCTGCAGATCAGACTCCTTTGCTTCTTCTTCTCCATCGTATGCTGTCCCAAGAAGTGATAGAAGAGTTCTTCCTTCCCACCTAAGGAAGGGGTTTAATTCAAGGATGTTCTTACTCCCAAAAAAAGAAGCAAGTGCGTGGAGATCATTTCTGGATCTCTCTTTTCTAAATCACTTTGTGATGTTGTCCATATTCAAAATGATGTCACTTCACAACCTGTTGTCTCTTCTTCCTCTTTCAAGTTTCTTGCTAACACTAGAGTTAAAAGATGCTTATCATTGCATCTCTATTCATTCTGACTTCAGGCATTTCTAAGCATTTTGTGTGTCTAGGTCCCATTACCAGTTCTCTGTCTTACCCCGTGGATAATACACTGCACCAAAAGTGCTCACAAAGTGTCTGGATCCAAATATAGCAAACTGTAGGATACAAAGTGTCCACATTTTTCCATATTGAGACAACTTGCTTATCCTTGCAGAATCTTTTACAAAATGTCAGGAGTCTCTCTTTTTGGTGAGGGATCTCTTGCACAAGCTGGGATTCCAATAGAACATACAGATGTCTTTCTTGACTCCCTCACACAGGATTGTGTTCCTGGGCTGTCAAGTACACACATCAGTTCAAAGAGCTTTTCTTCCACAGGAAAAAAAAAATAAATCTTTAGCAAGATCTATTACTAAGGTTTTCCATTCAGACTTCTGTCACTGCAAGGGAATACCTCCAAATATTTGGTCTCATGGCATCTGTAATTATCATAATATCCCTGGCAAGACTCTACACTAAAGAGATACAGGGGTATCTGAAATTGTGTTGGTCCTAACATTAACATCCTTTATCATTATAGATCCCAGTAGTGGAATTGGTCAGAAGTAAAATGTTTTGGTGGAGACAACAAATATCCTTAAATCCAGCTCTCCCCTTCCTCATCCCTGCTCTAAAGCAGTCATTCAAGACAGATGCTTCAGACTTTTCTTGGGGAGCAGTTCTGCAAGGGATAAAAGTGCAGCAGTTGTGGGACACTGTGAACAGATGCAAGCACATAAATATCAAGGAGATGCTTGTCCTGATCAAGTCTCTCTGAACTATCTTTGGTCCCCAAGACTTTTTCAAGTAGCTACAGACAATACTACAGTCATGTGGTACCTCAAAAAGCAAGGAGAGCCAGGTTATACCACATTTTCAGACTAGCTATGTTAGCACAGTCTCACTCTACAGGCATCCTACATTCCAGCAGATCAAAACCGTGTGGCAAACAAGCTGAGCAGGACCAGGACAAACCCTCACAAATGGAAACTAGATCAGATTGGGTCTACTAAGATTTGATCCATCTGTGGGAGTTCCTCAAGTATAGACCTCTTTGCCTCCTCTTTGGACAATCAATTGACACAATTCTATTCCAGAACTCCATGCAAGAAGGCCTGGAAGACAGATGCCTTTTCTTTTCTTTGAATAGGAATGTTCCTGTATGTCTTTCCTCCCTTTTCACTAATATCCAGGGTATTTCTGAAAATTGAGAAGGAATTCCCTAAGATCATTGTGGTGATTCCCTTCTGGCCCAGGCAACCATGGTTCACCCTTTTTTAGAAATGGCCAGGGGCAATTACCACACGCTTTGTCACAGAATGGATCTACTCTCACTAGAACAGGGGTGTTTAATACACCCCAACATCAATCATTTTTAATTGACTCCCTGGATGGTAGGGTCTTAATTCCTTTTAGGTGCCTGTTTTCTGACAATGTGCAGCACTTACTAATGAAGGCAAGAAGGTCTATTACTAGAAAATCATATATTAGCATATGGAAAGGGTTTTTTAGTTGGTGACAACAAAATAACCAGTACCCATTCAAAGTTAGTTGTTCTCTGCTTTTACAGCATTTGTGTGAGTTACTTTCCTATGACCTTTCTTATTCCTCTATCAGGGTTCATTTATTGGCCACTTCAGCATGCCTTCCTAGGGTTGCCAACCTTTCATGTCAAAAATTGTGGACATGTACATGAAAGCAAAATGTGGTACCCCCCACACACACACACACACAACCATTCCGGTGTCCCATTACTTGGCTGTCTCTCCATTTCTCCCCAATTGCCATAAATGCTGTTCAAAACTCCGTGTGCATATTGCTTTCTGCTTTATGTCTACAATGATTACAGATATTTGGATTTAATGTAAAACTTTATTTCAAATTTTACAGCATAAACACTAATAGACGTGCTAAACAAAGCAATACAGTCTCTCAATAAAAACAGACATAGCTTTAATACTTCTTTGCCTTTAAAACTCACATTCATTGAAACAGCATTGAAACCTACATTCAAAAAAGTGCATCTGGCCAGTGGTGGATTAAGTTTACCTTTGGTCTTTTTTAAATCATAGGCCCCTTGCACACATTTTTAAGGCCATGCAAAAGTTCTTTGATTCACCTTCCTGACTGTATTAAATTATAATACATAATACATTATATCCCTTGTATAATACAGCACCACTTGTTGTGTGTTCAGTTTATAGTTTCAAACATTTTGCTAATAAGCATTGAAACAAAAACACATGAACCAATAATGACAAAACTGCCCAATTCATAACATTTCAACCATAAAAGGCCACTCAAACTTTTGTCATTAGAATCCACCAATATCAGTCTGTACGCATGTCTGCAGAAGTAAAATTCATCTAAATAATTCCACATTAAAGAGATCTGTAACTAATGAGAAGGTTGCTGCTAGCAAACAATTTTATATTTCAATGTTTCATCTACAAATCAATGCATGCTGTCCTTGAAGAACTGACTGCCTATGTTACATTAAAAATGGTAAGTTGGGTAATATTGCAATAGGAAATAGATGGCAAACTGAAAACAGGTTCATAGTTACTAGGCATCTCATCCAAAGGAGGACATACTCAGGACTACAGCACTCTACCCTATTAAAATACAACACAGTATGAGCAATACATCTATATACTGTGGGAGTAGAGCCCACACCCTTCTAAATCAATATACAATATACAAGTATGCTACCTGCTGTGCTATTAACACTGCTTTAAAGTTTCAAACCACAATAGTGATACAATTTGCTAAACAAAACAGTTGCACATTGTAAACAGACTTAGCATGAGCAGCAGTAATCTTCTTTTCCAGTGAAGCTCACAATTCCTTGAAAAGGTCCTTGAAACTAAATTCCTTGAAACATGCACATAAAACTCAGTTCCTTGAAAAATGCAGCTTGGTAGCTGGGGTAGAGAATTCAGGCTCTTCCTGTAGCTAAGGTACAGGGCACAGACCTCTCAACCAATTGGGGACAAATTTCAACAGAATCAGGGACAAGTCACGAAAAAATCAGGGACAATCAGGGACACTTTTAAAATATTAGTGCTATTAACTTGAAACATTGACAGAATCAGAGCATATGAATTAATACACATTTTATGAAGTAAAGGAAGTCTATAACTCTTAATTATTGTCATTATTTCCTCCAAAAGTCACTAGTTTTAGGAGGGATTGAGAGGGACAGAGCTAAAATTTGAGTCAAAATCAGGGACGTCCCTGAAAATCAGGGACAGTTGAGAGGTATGACAGGGCATGAGCCTAAACAAAGTAGTAACCACCTGCTAAGCCTCACTAGGGAATTTCACTCTCTTACACACACCTCAAACTCAGTGCAAGAAGTCTGGACGAAGCCTAAAATCTAGCAATGGCAACCAGTTTTACATTCTACTTTTGAGACTCTTCCAGGCCCAGAGGTTTGATATCATTTTTATTCTATGTACTGCCACAGGACCATATTCCTGTATCCTGCAATGGACTGGCATTCTGTCTAGGACTAATGCTTGCCAATAAAGCCCCCTCCCTTCTGCCCCCCTCAGGGCAATTACTCATAAGTCAGTAACAACGAAGTAAAATAAACAAGAGGCAAACAGCAAATCACTCATAAGTACCAGCAGCCTAGAAGCTTCAGTAAGAAAATCCCCAGGGACAAATATCAGTCGAAGTGGTGCACTGTTGTTGTTCTTTGTAAAGTACAAAATTATTTTGCTTAGATTTGGAAATGCTACAACATAAGATTGTCTGACAACTCATTTTACTGAAGCTTTAACTTAAAAACTCACAAAATGATGCATTCCCTTTTGTTATTAAAATACCTAAACATTTAAATGAATGTTTACATTTGCTTAACTATGTATTCTTCAAAAATGCTAAATGTTGCAGTTTTTATGTAGTAACATGCTCTTTTGAGGCTTAGCAAACACAAACTGTTAGAAAATATTTCATATATTTACTTACTTACTAGCATAGTGAAACAACAAGAACTGGCCGAATTTTCTTCATCGGGTGTTACAAGATACATTATTTCAGCATTCTACTACAAAGTCATCCTAAAAATGGAGCAGTTAAACTACTACCAAACTTGGCATTCTCTCCGATAAGGATGCTGATAATTACACTTGGTTATTATTCAGCCCCGGAAAAGGAAATGCAATAAAATCATAAATCTTTGCCAAAGTAACTCAGAAAACAGAGGAGTCTTACCTCAGTTAAAGGTTAAAGCTGAGGGAAAAAAAAAACATTGCATGTGCCACAGTTAAGACTGAATTAGAGAAAACTCAGAGCAAACACCAGCAGGACTTGCGCTTTGAATGGGGCTTTTCAGCATACAGTCCAAACGTCTTCTTTCTAATTCAAATTCTGCGCGGAAGACAGAAGTAAACAACAGTCGCAAAGACAGTGTTTTCGTCTTCTGCACCTGGATGCAAAGGGCGTTCTTAAAGAAGAACACCCCTAAAAAATGTAATTTTTTTTCTTAAACTAAAAGAAAATGTGCACCATTTTTTCCAGACAATACAGGCATTCTCCATTTTTCTGGACAGTGTCCCTTAATTCCGGACAGTCTGGAAGACTTCTGGACAGTTGGCAACCCTATCAGCCTTCCCATGGATCCTCCTGTTTCAACACAGTGTCATGACCTGGGCAATAGAAGAAAATTGAAAGGGGTTTTGCCAAACAGGCCTCCGGGTAAGTCAGTGGCCCTTCCTTTGAATCTTAATTTTGTGTTAGCAAAGCTAATACTTGCTCCATTGGAACCAGGTCATCTGTCTGACTTGAGGTTCTTAACATGGAAAACAGTTTTACTGATTGCTCTTACCTCTGTAGGAAGGGTAACTGAGTTGCAAGCTCTTATAATGAGTCAACCCCACCTCATTTTCTATAGGGACAGAGTTTCTTTGAGAACTGACCTTTATCCCTGAAGTGGCATCTAAGTTTATTTCAAGTCACTCTCCTTGTTTTCTCTCCTGAACCTAAAAATTAGGAAGAAAGGATAAACCATGCCTTGGATGTCCACATACAACTCAGGTACTATCTTGACAGAACTAAAGCTTTCAGATCTTTGGATCAGTTGTTCATTTCTTGTGAAGGTAAGAAGAAGGGACAATCTGTGTCAAAAACGACTATTTCCAAATTGTTGTCTAAAGCTAGTACCTTTTGCTATACTCACTATGACAAATCTGTTCCAGGAAGGGTCAATGCCCACTCTACCAAGGCCTCAGCTTCATCTATGGCTTTTTGGAAAGGGTTACATTCTAAAAGCCACTACTTGGTCACCTGTCCTTACTTTTACAAAGCACTATAAGCTTGATTCATTCTCTAGGTCTAGATCAAGTTTAGCTAGGACCATTCTCCAGGGGCTCCTGGACCTCCACTTTCCTCCTCTCAAATATAGTTAGCTATGACAATCGACTCATATAGCTAAAGCTACTGCAGCAGTGAGCAATTTGAAAAACATTGTACATTTGTGTAAGTTGAACTTACCATAATAGTAGATGTTCGAATGATCACTGTTGCAGTAGCTTCTCCCTCCCTCCACCCACCTTGTTTTTTATTGTGTTTTTTATGCCAGGGTGTGGATATTTATTTTTTATTATTCCTAACATTGTCCTTTCAGGGCTCAGCCTTCTTTTGTTTGCTGACAAGAAAGCTCTGAAGGACTTCACACTAAAATGTCTTTTAGTCAGATCATCTCAAGTTGCTTGACAGTTTGGGTGCATGGAATGTGCTTTGAAGTTTTGGAAGCTGGCCAGCTGTTATATCCTGAACAAGATATAACCCATATAGATAAGGCAACTGCAGCAGTTATCATTCAAACATCTACTGTTATGTTAAGTTCAACTTACACAACTGTACTTTCTTCTACTATGTTTATTTATTTATTTAACTTTTGTTGACCAGGAAAGTCCGACTAGGACAGAGCCTATTTTCAGCAGATGAAGGGAATCTTTGCGAAACACTCCAGATGCATGCCTTTGGAATGTGGGAGGAACCAAAGTACCCAGAGAAAACTAAGAGTACCCAGCAGGCAACTAAGATCTGAAAATCATCAACTTCTAAAAGTAGAAAAGCCCACCTTACCTGCTGGTCAACTCCTCTATCCCTTCACTGTCACCAAACTATGGAACTCACTTCCACCTTCTATAAGAAATATAGGCAGCACCACCACCTTCAAACAAATACTGAAAAACCATCTCAACTCTTCCTGGATATGTACCTGCTCTATAACTTAACATCTTCCTTCTCCTTATATGATAACTAAACTCTTATGCTTTTTGCTACTAGTGACTGATGGGGTCTATATTATATCCTCGAACGCTTATAAAAGCGAACGCTGATTGATCAAACTTATTTTCGTGAAACTGAAAAATATCGAAGCAGCAGAAACTCGAATTTTTTCCTAGGGAAAGAATTCAGTTGTCCGTTTCTGTTGCTTCAGTATTTTCAGTGTTATGGTGGAAAGTTACTGGTCAGATTCAGGTAAGTGTGCGATTGTGTGGATGTGAGTGTTAGGGTGATTTAGGTGAGTTAGGGTTAGGGCTCAGGTTAGGTGTGTGTGCGATTGAGTGGACATGAGGGTTAGGGCGGATTTAAGTGAGTTAGGGTTAGGGAGGAGGTGAGGTGAGTGTGCGATAGTGACAGACCTTAGGGTTAGGGTTTGGATTAAGGTAAGTGGGTAGTTAGTGGTGTGTGCATAGTTTAGTGTAGGGTTAGGTATTAGATTTTAGGTGTATGTGTGTGGATTTCTGTTTGTTTGGTGTGCTTGTGTTGTGTGTATGTATTTTGGATCAGTGATTTTTTTCCCTGGGAAAACTATCGCTGATTTGACAGTTCGAGATTGTAAGCTTTTGCTTAAATTAGGTCAATCAATCAGCGTTCGCTTTTTTAAGCATTCGATGATATAATATAGACCCGACTGATGATACTTTCTCCATATTTTTTTTTTTCATCACTTGTTGATACTGGTACAATAGTGCTGATTAATATATCTCTGTTTATACCTCTGTGCTTGAATTCATCTGGCGACCAACTAAATTCCTGCTTTTATGTATAGATTCTGTATATATTATTGTAATCAGATGAACTAAATTCCTGCTTTTATGTATGTATTCTGTATATATTACTGTAATCACTATGTGTAACACTGTTTCTACTTCTGTACCAATTAATGGTTACTTTTTTCCTATAGCTATGTTCTTTTCAGAGCTTTTCTCCCTGGGCCCCCACTGAAAATGGGATCTTTTAGGCCTTGTGGACTTTCTGGTAAACAAATGCAATAAAATAAACCTATGCAAATGCAGGGAGGACATGCAGACTCTGCACACAAGGCACCCCAGTCAAGATTCATACCAGAGAACCTGCTACTGTAAGGCAACACCATTAATCACTGCACTACTGTGATGCTCTATGTGAAAATGAAATAGTGAGACTTTTGTAATTCTAGTGGTATGTGCATTTCCAACTATAATTTTAACTATGATAGGCAAAGCTTTAAGTAAAGTGAGGACCAATATGTCAAAGAAGCATGACAAATTTCCAGTTATAATAGTAAATATACAAGAAACATTGACTTCTATATTGCATAAACACTTTAAGGGTCTGTTATTACGAGATACAGCTCGTGAATAATGTTAAATATCTTCTGTGACTCCTAAAGAAAGGGAATAAGTTGAATGTTAAAATCTATCAATCCAGTAGTTTAACTTCCTTATTAAGTAAGAGTTTCAAAATGAGTATTATTTGACTTCTCCTAGACCGTGTAAACAGCAAAAATAAAGTTGATTTTGGTCAACGTGGTTTACCCTGGTAGATCAACACTACCAAATTGTAAAGAATTCTATGACCAGAGCATGCTAACTATCAATAAGGGCTTATCTGCGAGAACTATGTTTTGGATCTTGCTAAGGCATTTGATACTCTGTCTTATCATGCAATATATAATGCCTTGGATGGCTATGCAATATATAATGCCTTGGATGGATATGAATAAAACCCTTATATGATTAACAGGACTATGAACTGGCTACCTACATGAAGACAATGTGTTACTGTTATGGGAAGAGTCTGAGTACTTACCTGCAGTTTGTTTGTCTTTTCAGCTTTTCCCGGTTAGGGGTCACCACAGTGGAACTCCAGTCCGCTAATGATTGGCAGTAGATATTTTATGGTGCCAAGTTGCCAGCCTGATGCTCAGCCTTCAGCGAAGGCACACCCTTTCACGCATGTCTTTTGGAGGCCACTCAACAGTGGGGAGGACATGCAGACTCCACACAGAAGGCACTCCAGCCATGAATTGAACAGGGGAACCTCTTGCTGTGAGGCAACAATGCTACCGCTGTACCACCGCGGCTTAACTTACCTGCAGGGTGTGGGGTAATTCAATGGTTTGTTTTAGGTCCATTTTTATCTAATTTGATATTTTCAAATAGTCCTGTGACCAATGCTTGCTGACTCAATATACATACTGATGAGTGCAACGTTGGCTTCATCGCATCATCAGGCAAACATTCGATGATATAAATAAATTCCTAAATAATTTATTAGCATGGGCAACAGTAATGGACTTAAGGTTAGTATTGACAAGTTCCAGGTCCTTTATTTTGGAAAGACAGTTATAAAAACAATTATGTGAAATGAATGAATATTAGTTTTCATGAATATAAAGACTTGGGAATTATAGTTGATAATAAACTTTCTTTTCAAACTCACTTGCATGTCACCAGAGTTAGAGTGATGTCATTTGGAGATAAAAACATGGTCGAATTGTACAGATAATAGACCTATATTGAAGTGTAATATAATATTCCATATGTATAATACATTTAAATTACAGAAACTGGAGTCTGTTAAAATTTTTTCACCAAGCATTTACCATCTGTAAAAGATGTACCTTACAGTAGAAGGTGCAAGTATCTGAATTTGTCCACCATGCATTATAATATTTTAGAGGCAAGGCAGTCATGGCTTACAAAGCCTTTAATGACTGCTTTCTTAAAGTACTACTAAATCTTGAAAATTGTGATAATTCTTTAACTCACAAGAATAGGGGTATTAATTTCCAAGTTAACTTTTTAAAATAATCCTTAAAGAGTAAATATATTACTTATATTATACCAAGATTATGGAATCAGCTACCACTTACTATTAGAATGGCTACAAATTTAACTGAATTCAAATCTAAGCTGGACTCATGGATGTGAAATGTTTTTCACTTTCATTTTACTTAGTGATCTTTAAATGAGCTCTTGCCAATGAATACAATCATATAAACCTAAGAAACTTAAGAAGATGAACATGCTTAATAAAAACTGTTTTTATCCCATATCTAATCCAATGTGGAGCTTGATTTCATTAGTGTGTGAAACAGGAAGATAGAAGACTGGTCAAAGGAAGGTTAGCAAATGATATCCAGGTGAGAGACAGAGAAGTATAGTTATAGAGGTTAGTAAACAAGGTGAGGAATGGAAGTGCAAGACATATATTATACATATACAAAGAAGGAATACATTTAAATTTGTTAAGTAATTAAATATTACCACCACTGTCCCAGGAAACATCGTCATCATAAAAAGGAAATTGTACAGTCAGATGCTCTTTCTCAGAGTCTTATTAGGAAACTATTACATAGTAGCTGACAAGCCACCATTAGTCCTTATATTAGAAAGTGGTTTAGTTACTTCCCATGTATAAGAGAAAAGACTCTGGACAGCATTGCACAAATTAATAGTTTTCTATCCAATATAGCCAGGCTAATAGAAAGATGTATTGCCTCTCATTTTCAGATCAGTTTGGCTAGCCTAGGACAAGAACATAAAAGTTAGTGTGACATAAAGAAACTCCACATTTCAGGTGCTGTGTAGTTTCATAACAGACATAGTTAACCCACGGACAAAAAGAAAATAATATCTTCCCACTCGCCATTTATTGGCTGTTGACAATAAGCTCATAAATATCATTTTGTAAAGTTTCATCCCTTAAGCTACTCACCTGCCTAAAACACCTTTCATAAACTTTCTTAATATTGAGTGCACTAATACTACTTGCACTCATTTTTAAATTAGTGAGTTTTTTTTTACTATAATTAGTTTACTGTTTTTTGCTGGTGGCAAACAAAGTTTTCCAATCTAGTTGTTTTGCATTGAACTTTAAATACTTAATAGCAAGTCTAGCCAAGCAATATACTAAAGAAACCAAACTGCAACCAATTAATTACCCCTGCCCCCAGAGTCATTCCTATCAGTATCATGGACCAGCACTTCTCCACAACTTCTCTAGCCAGCCTGATTGAGATGGGTATCTTGAGGCAGTGTAAGAACTGTCTCATGCTGGCTGATGATTATCTGTTACTCAAACAGCATAACACAATATGTGAAAGATGTACGTATATAATGCCCATGGAAGCAGACGTCTCATACAAATCGGCAGCAGTGCACCACACACCACACCTCACTAATGCCATGACAATACACATAATCCATCATGTGCTGAGGTTGTAAGGATGAAGCTGCCTAAACCTCATAGACCTCCAAAATACAACGCAGGCACAAAGCTCACTCACCAATTTAAACCTACCTCCTCACATAGCATAAGTCCCAAAGTCACAGATGCTGAGTCAGTAAGAGAGGCATTGACCCAACCAAACATTCTTGTTATAAATGACACCATTGTAAGACATGCAGATGTGCCCCTTATCAGACTGTGCAAGGAATGAATGACAGTTAGTTGCTTGTCTGGTATCAGCATTCATCAGATCACACATGCACCCAAGTCCTTGAATAACAAGTACTGGTATGACTCTGTCATAGTTCATACTGGTGTCAGTAACTTGAGGTGCACTTCCCTGGACTATATGAAGAGAGACATGATGTGTGTGTCCAAGGCAGGTATGATCCTAGCACTGAGCAACATTCTACCTTTTCCCAGAATGATGTCACTATATGAGCTAAAAAAATTGACTTCAATAATTGGCTTAGTTTTCAGTGTCATTCAAAGGGGATCCAACACTTTTCAGTCTGGGAGGATATGATCGACAGACCATGCTGTTTGACCAGGGATGGTCTGCATCTGTCAACTCTATTCAATTATTGGTAAAGACATTGTCAACCCCAAAGTGCCATTATTAGGCAATACCAACCTGATAAACCTACCAACATAACAAAACAATCCAAGGAGAATATAAAGGTGCTACTGATCAATGCTAGGAGCTTAAAGAAGAAACTCTACCCCTTACAAGCCTTTTTCATCCCGGAGGACATAGACATATGTGTACTGACTGAGACATGGTTTAAAATAGCAGAGAGCACTCCAGCTGTGCAGGGCTATAATGTTTTTCACACGTATAAACCAGGAAATACACAGGAGGGGGAAAAGGTGGAGGTGTCTCATTCTTCATTAAGAAGAAACTCACATCAAGGCTGGTAAAACAGCATGATACATTAGAGATCTTGTCTAAATTGCCATCAGAAAGGTCCCATACCATTTATTAGCTAGCTATCAAACTCCTTCTCTGACACAAGAAGGCCAAAACATTTGTCTACAGGAGCTAGAATTACTCAGTATTAAACCCAATACTATTTTCTTTGGTGATCCAAATTATCCAACTGTAGACTGGGAAACCTGCACCATCACTAGGTGCTCAAGCAAAGAGGTTCCTTGACTTTGCCAATACAACTGCCCTGGTATAATTAATCAGAGTACCCACTAGGCTGAATTACATCTAGAATCTGTTCTTACTAATATGGGAACATCATGCATCATCCCTTGTATATCTTCATCACTTATTAGGTCTAACCATAAAGTAGTCTCCTTTGAAATAAAGTTTAAAACCAGAAATCCTTTCCACCCAAGGTACCTTTAGAAATTGATTTAAGACAAACTACCTACTCCTAAGTGATATATTGTTGAGGTTCAAATCTCCGCCAAACCCAGTAAATTCCACTGTATGCAGAGAAACATGCACCACCACCACACTGTACCAACATGTAAACAGCTGCATAGATGCAGTTGTATCCCATAGGAGTAAGTTCAGGGCAAACCACATTAACAATCCCTCATGATGGAACCATAATATCAACAAGCTTTATGATAAAATGAAAAGAATTTTGACAAAAAGTAAGAAGAGTAATTTCCAGGATCTTAGAACCCTTGTTATTGAAATAACCAAACAAATTGGGAGCTTAATAAAATCCATTTAAACCAAGTCTGAGCCTGAAATAGCTACCCAAGCCAAAGACAATCACAAGACCTTTTTCAGTTATGTTGACATTCTCAAAAGCACAATGTATTAATGTACTGAGCTGATTGTGAATGATGTTACCTACTCTGATGCTGAAGATAAACTGAATTTTCTGGCTGATAAATTTAGCTGTAACTTTCCCCCTCTCTTCCCTCTGTCTGTCCCTCAAGATATACCTGAAACTGGCTTGCCTCCAGCTATCACACAAGACCAAGTCTGAAAAATGCTATCAAAAGCTAAAAATACTGCATTGATGAGTTTTTTTTTTTTTTTGACAATATCCCTGAATGCATCTTAAATAGCATGACACACAATTTAGCCACACCTCTAATAACACAGTTCGGTCTCAGCCTCCATACAGGTTTTGTACCAAGTGAATGGAGAACAGTTATAGTTATTCCCTGCATAAGGGAGGACCTTTCACAGACCCAGGCAATTAAAGATCCATAAGTCTGACCAGCCTCATATGCAAAACCAAGGAAGGACTTATCATGAAGCTAATCAATCACAGTATAGGGAACCTTCAAATACTAGCCCCATCTTAGTCTGGATTCGTCAAGGGCAGGTCATGCTTACTCAGCCTTATGGACTTTTATTGTAAAGGTGACTAAAGCAGTTGAAGAAGGAAAAACGGTATACACCACACACCTCGACCTGGTCACAGCTTTTGACACAATTCCCCACTCAGGTATGGTAGAAAAGCTCAATAAACTAGGAATAAACTCCTGTGTCACGTGCCAGATTACCAACTGCTCACAGATAGGAAGCAGGATATCAAAATATGAGAAGTTACTTCCACAAAGAAGTCAGTCAGCAGTGGTGTCCCCAGAGCTCTGTGTTGGGACTTCTCTTGTTTACATCTACTTTTCTGAAATAATGTAATACCAAAGGGCTCTGACTGACTAAGTTTGCAGATGTCTACAAGCTAGGAGCTGTCATTGACTTAACTATCCTGCAGGAAGGTTTGTCCCGACTAAATAACTGGTACCAATATCATGGACTAAACCTAAATGCCAAAAATAAATGATTGTATCCTTTGGGACATCGTCTACCCCAGGGAACTACCACATTGACAATTTGCCTCTAAGAGTTGACCCTGTTATCCAGGATTTGGAACTTATATGGACAGTGGCCTAACTTTTGACCACATGTTTGTTGTTGTAAGAAAGTCCTTCTATATTACACAGCTTATAAACAAAGGGATTGTGTCTAGATCTAGTGATATTATTGTCACCCATTTACTCAGCCCTCATTAGACCAGTCATTGAGTAAAATGCCCCTTTGGCATATATCTGTCCAGACACATGCAACAACTACAAAACCCAAAGACATACCTTACTAAAAGCATACATGGCCTAAACAAAAGGTCCTACATGGACCAACCTCTTCTGCAATATCAACAAAATAGTTTGGAGGGACAGGTATATCTTGCAGAGGATATGACTGCTCTGGAACAGGCTCCCCATCCACATAAAATAATGTTCATCCCTGTCCATTTTCAAGCACAACTTGGATCTATGGATCTAGAAAGTTTACCCCAGGACTGCTTCTGTACTACTAATGAACAGAGGGAGCTCCTAAATGCTTTATCCCATGCATGGGTCCCCTCAAATTATCTATGGTATGATCACAATTATTCTCATTAGGGGTAATATATATATATATATATATATATATATATATATATATATATATATATATATATATATATATATATATATATATATATATATATATATATATATATATATATATATATATATATACATATATATATATATATATACACATATATACATATACATACACACACACACACACACACACACACACACACACACACACACATATCTGTCTCTCTCTCTCTCTTTATATATATATATATATATATATATATATATATATATATATATATATATATATATGGGCGGTGTTGTTGCCATCCTCCACTCTAATAGCCTTAACTTCTCCACCATCACCACACCTACTCCTGATTTCCACCCAGCTGAACTTATCATCCTTACCTGCCAGCTTAACCCCCATAAGAAATTTGTCATTGCCTCCATATATATTCTCCCTGGTAATAATATTCTGATCCTAGAATCTATCCTCACTTGGTTCTGTCACAACATACCCTATGAAACTCTCATTTTAGGCAATGTTAACATTGACTGGACCAAACTTTCTACTAACTCCCCACAGCTCAGCATCAAATTCCATGGATTCCACCAACTGATAACATCCCCCACCTGCCTACACAATACCACTTCTTCCACTTTGACCATCGACTGGATTCTCACTAACTCACCTAACCTTTACCACAGCCCAACTACCTTAGCAAACTCTTTGAGTGACCATCTTCCTACTACCATCCTATGACACTCTTCCCAAGCAGAAAAACCTCACTCTTATAGAGACTGTCGTAAATTAAATAACTTTAATACCACCCAATTCAACTCTGTCCTCTCTAGTATTGACTGGTCCATCCTCAACAAATTCCTCTGAATGATGCTGTTCACAAATTTAATAGCTTATTCCTAGATATCCTCAACTCCCTAGCTCCTACCAGGAGTATTCGAATCAAATCTAACTTTTCCCCCTGGCTTTCTAAAGAAACTAAATCTTTCATGCATAAATGTGACAATACCTGGAAAGCCTGGACTAAGACTAAACAACCTTCCCTGTTCAACAAGTACAAAGAACTTTGGAACCTTGTTAAAAGACATGTCTGTAAAGACAAAAAATCATATTATAACTCTACCCAAAAATCTGCAAAACCAATCCACAGAAATTCTGGTCCACTTTAAAGAAAATTCTCAATCCTGGGTCCCCTTCAAATCCCTTCCCTTAGCCAAACAACAGTCCTCTAGAAACAGCTACCCTTCTCAATAGACACTTCATCGACACTGTCCAGAAACTTACACCCTCAAATTGCAGCACAAATGCTACCCGTATCCTTCCCAAACCACAAAATAGTAACATTTTCTCCTTCAAATTAGTTCCAACTTTATATATTAAATCACTCCTGAAGCTTAAACCTTCCTCTCCCTCCTCAGCCAATCTCCCACCCACTTTCCTCAAATTAGCTGCAGAATCCATAGCCTATCCAGTATCCCTCTTAATTAATAGATCTAGCCAGGAAGTAACAGTACCAGGGATTTGGAAATCCTTCTTCACTATCCCCTTGCATAAAGGGGGGAACTCAACAGACACATCAAACTTTCATCCAATTGCCATCCTCTCTCCTCTCTCCAAAATTATGGAAAAATGTATACACTCACAACTTGTAAACTATCTCCTCCAACAGAACCTACTCAATCCCATCCAGCACCTGTACAGCCCTCCTGTCATTTACATATACAATAGCTGAGGCCTGTGACAAAAACCTCCTAGTATCTAGCCTTTTCCTTGACATTTCAAAACCCTTTGACACTGTCTCTCATCTTTTACTCCTAACTAAACTTTCTGACCTCAGTCTATTTCCCTCCACCCTAGCCTTCTTGTCTAGTTATCTGTCTCATAGACAGCAATCTGTTCGATGGCTCTCCTCCTGCTCACCCTACCTCCCAGTGACAACTGGGGTGCCTCATGGCTCCATCTTGGGTCCCCTCCTGTTCAATATCTTTACAAATGAACTTCATACCTCCTGCAAGCAATCTCCTCTAATCCAATATCCTGATGATTCAATTCCCATCTGCACTTCCAACAATATCTCTGACTTTCACACTCTCACCCAGGACACCTTTCTATCTGTTGAAAAATGGCTAGCTAATAATCTACTCATCCTAAACCCTAAAAAAAAAACTCCTGCTATTCCTCCCACAGACTGTCTCTCACCTAAAATCTACCTTTCTCATCTCATCCTCCAATAACACCACCATACAACCTGAGTCCCACAGAAAACATTTAGGTGCCATCATTGATGATGAATTTAAATTTAACTACACATCCTTCAAAGTACTAAAAAACTCACCAAAAGCTGGGTATGCTCTACCAAAACTATAGATTCCTGACCTATGATGCTAGATTGTACCTGGCTCAGGCTCTTCTTCTCCCCTCCCTTCTCTATGCCACCCCAATAATAACAACTAATATTCAATCCACTACCCTAGCCAAACTCCAACAAACCTACCACAAAATAGCAAGATTCATCACAAACTCCCCACATAACTCACACCACTGCCTCAAACTCAACTCACTACAATGTCTAGGACTCCCTCAACAACTCCTTCTATCTCAGTTACAAATTATTCAGTCTATACATTATAAACCATCCTCCTGCCCTGTCCTTTCCTCATTGGTATCCATCTACACACCAACTCGCACACTTCGTACTTCTAACCAACAACTTCTTGACATCTACCAACCCAAAAAAACTATTGGCAGACTACTATATAAATCCATTGTATTCCAAGCATGGAATAACCTCCCATCCCACTTACGCTCCATTACACACCCTATACAATTTTAGAAAGAACTCAAACTACACTTTATTAGAACCAAAGCTTGTACTTGTCATGACTCTACCTAACTCCAATACTAGACTGTATTCCACAGTCCCATACAACTTCTCAGCATACTTTTTGCCACTCCAATATTATTCCTTTTTACCATAATCGCATAAATCCTCTCAGCATATTATTTCCCACATATTTTTCTCTAACATCACATTACACCTCTAGATACCCCTCCACCCCATTCATGCACTCTCATCTCTCACACCTCATAATTTGCACTATTCCTAAAATACTACAACTTGCTATACACCTTACCACATCAGTTATACATCAGCTATGTGTAAACAAAAAAAAACAAAAAAAAAAAAATTTGAAGTACAGTACTTATTTGTACTTTTTGTGTTATTGCTTTAAATTGTACTGCTAATAGTAATTATTTTTTAACTGTAAACTAAACTATGTATACTTGAACTATCTGTAACTGGAGCTTTTCTACTTGGGTCTCCACTGAAAAAGGGCTCCTGGCCAAGCTGGACTAACCCGGTTAACAAATGTTAATAAATAAATATATATATATATATATATATATATATATATATATATATATATATATATATATAAATTTGGGTCTACTTTGACCCATCAAAATTACATTTTACTGAAACGTAATAACGCAAGCTGTTTTTCGAGGAAGTGCACTTTTACTGAAATGCACTTTCACGAAAAACAACTTAACCGGAAAAAAAAAAATAATAAAAAACACAACACTAACCATATATATGCAGGGGGGCATGCCCCCTGCATCCCCCACACCTTCGCTACTTTTATATTCTCACTCAGAGTTCGCACTACAGTGGGGAAAAGGGAATATTCCCTTATCCCCGCTGTACTGCGATCTAAGCAACAGCCCCTGTTGCTGTTCGCTTAGTTGCCTTTTTTGCGAAAGTGCATTTTGGCAAAAATGCACTTTCACGAAATAGAGCTCACCATATTATGTTTTGGTAAAATGTAATTTTGTTTGGTCGAGGTAGACCCATATATTTATATATAAAAATCGACCGTGTGGTAGGTAAGGCCATGCTCTAACCAAATGGGATAGGTTAATATAAGCACAAAAAGGGAAGTTTTCTGATCTTGAAATGGACTGCAATGGCAGCTAGCCTAGTATTTACCTATGAAGCTATAAGAATAAGATTGCTGTAGTATATATGAACTTTATAAGGCTTTCAGTTGCACTGATTATGAGATATGGATAAGTAATCTTTTGGCTATGTGCATTAACAAGTAAATGATCGCATGGATCCTGGACTGGTTGTACATATGTTAGTCTTGGTTTAAGCTTGGAACTTCAATGGCAAATTTAGACTACTTGGAGAGGGATGCACCAGGGATTAGTGTGGGGTCTCATTTTTTTCTCTGTGCACTTGCAATATTCATGTATCTACACATTCTGGCAGTACAGTGCAGTACATAAATAGTCTAAGATTCTGCAAAGATTATCAGAATTCACCTTGACTCTGAAATCATACAATCAAATATAGATTGAACATTTAGGTAACTAGAGATAAAAAAAAGCGTTACAATAAGGCAGTGAGTAGCACTGCCTCCTCCTAGTAAGTGAGACTATGTTTTGGTTCTAAGATTGTGTACCTTCTATGTAGGAATTTGTATGTCCTCCCAGTGTTCATGTTGGGGGGTTTCTGTGTATTCCAGTTTCCTCCTATATCCTGAAGTCATGTGGCAGGTGGATTGGCAACTTTAAATTGCCCATACATGTGTGTGCAGTGTGTGCATGTTTGTATGTGTATGTGTATATGTAAGCATGTGTGTCGATGAGTGTAATATGGAAGAAAGGAGTGGCAAGCTACTTCCATTCCCTCCCTGCCTTATCATCTCTGTGAATGATGTTGGCAATTCATGGAGGTGGGACTCTATAGCAAAGAATGGGCAGTGGGATAACACATTACTGTAAACATGGATAAAGTGAATGTTATATACTAGTGTACCTTGAAACATGACAACAATTATTTTATTGTAGGCATGGTGATATAGACCAACAGAATGTGTTATTACCTAGGGATAATGACAGATATGAAAATAAAGTTCTCCGTCTACATTGCAATTAAATGTAAAAGGGTATCTGAAATATCATATTGTACATTAAAATCTTTGCTTCTAAACATCTTCCAGTTTTAGTTCCTCTGTATAAAGCTCTGATATTGCCAATTGCTGAATATTAGTTTTCATTATGAAGTCCTACTACCAAATCTAAAATGCTCAGAGTTGAAAATATACAAAGTAGCTTCTCAAGTAAAAGAATCAACATGAAGTTTAAGAATTATTCATGCCTTTGCAATGTGACATTATATACCCTAAAATATCACTGACTGAGGACAAACATTTTAATTTAGAAAGATTGTAATAACCAGCTTGATTTGCAGTATTTTTAAAAACTAAGATTTGGCAAAAAATGTTCACGCTTCCAGCAATCAATTTCTGTGAGCAATAGAGGCTTTTCCTAGCTCTCTTATAGAGTTGTAAAAAGATGGAACAGGCAACCTACAAACTGCCTAGCAGTTACTTACATCTTCTGGCAATTAAAACAAAGGACCAAGGCTATGAGTTTTTAACAAGCTGCTTTGTGTGGTCCAGATTTTGACTCCATCAGCCTCCATTTGCTTGTTATGTGAATCTAAGCAAGTCACAGTGCTTCTGGCTGGGTTTGAAAACAATCCGTCTGGATCAGTGCTCTAACCTGGCTAAAAATAGAAAACAAATACTCAATAGACGCCAAAGGTAGGTTTAATTCTCTAATGTGTGGTAACAAATTGTTGATGTCATTATTTTGGAAGGCTTTAAGGATTTCATCTAGAATTCCAAGTCCGTGCAGTACAACATGTTGGCATCTGTAGCCACTGGGAAAAGAAGATAGAAGATGGAGGGATAAGGAGATGAGAGAGGGAATGTCAAGTAATATGGTAAGAAGATGGAAAATATCTTAGAATATAGTTTAGATTAAAGTAATATTCAAGAAAAAAAGTATTAAAACACTATATAAAGCATTCTGAAGATAGTATGAAGAAAATAAGACCATTAAGATATGGGTCAAACTGGAGGTATAAGATTTTCTCAATGAATACTTAACTGTTACCAGTTGGCTGAACAATTTGGATTAAGAAAAAACATCAACATACCCCAATAATCATTTTTATAAACTTCCTTCAGAAGAGGGAAAGATGGGCCAGTATGTAATCATCTGGTTAATTAAGGAACCCTAATTATGATCAAAGCAGTTTATCTGGGCAATTTTATTAACTGCTACAATCAGAGTTTATTCATACATGAAAAAGTGCATGGCAGAAAGTAAGTGCCTAGGTTGTGTTGTCACCGCTTAATTAAAGCATCAAGTCCTTATCTCAACAGCACATAGGCGTGCATAACAAGGTTTGGTTAAGAGCCCGTAAGTGCTGTTAAGAATAATCAAGTCTCATTCTAGGAACTTTTGAAGAATGATTAACAAGTTTATCTTTCTTCATGATTTTGTAGCATAATGATGGCATCTTGGGGCCTCCCTATTGAAACATCGTCATTCAAAATATTGAGTGATGACAAGACGAAAAAAAGATAGAAAACACAGGAGAAGAGCGAATCTCAAAAATTGCTCTTCTCCTTTAAACTTCTTTTAAATGGGGGGTAAGCCCCCTACACCCCCCACACCTTATATGTATATCAACTCCAAGATTGCCATACCTCAGAGAAAAGGGAATATTCTGAGAAATGACATCTCGACTCTATATATGTAAGTCCAATCTTTTGGACATTCTGTCACTGTATTTCGGGACTCGCTCTAACAGGGCCCAACATTTCAAATGGTTACCCATTCTGGGCTCTACAAATACTTCATATACACCTTTCTGACATCAGAAGTGTGCTTAACAAGCATGTCTTTTTCCCATTTTTGGAGCATAATTGCAGTGTTTCGTGCACTACATATAATTTATGGGATGGATGAAAAATAAATATTTTATTACGTTTTGTTTGCTAACCAGGTAAATCCATTACATAAAGGTCCTTGTTTTCAGGACTGATTTGGAAAGAATAGACTGGATAAAGTTTCTTGTATGTTTGCAAAGTATGCAACTGGAGACTGACAGAATCAAACATGGGACTGCAGAATAAAGTTTTTTCACAGTGAACAGGCAGCCTTATCCTTCTGTGATATGCTGCCAGACAGAAACATAATTCTTGGGACTGCATTAAACTTTGGGTCACTGATTACCTGTCACTATTCTAGGTAGCCTGTGCTATTGACTAAGGTATGCTCTATTCGGTCTAGTGCATAGTTCGTGTATATCATGTTTCATACCCTAGCAGCATAGGAGGCAGGAGTCTAGAAACCCATATCTACCAGTTTCTATTGATGTGTGGCATCACAGTCTGTGTCACTTTGAAAGTGTCCACTCAAGGTGAAATGCTACTGGACTGTAAGCACAAGTAATTTAATCTGCTGTTGTTAACTCAGTATGCGTCGTTGTATAAAGAGTGATCCCTTTATTAGTTTGAATTTGTTGTATAATGCAGATAACGCTATACTGTCTGCTGCTACAGGGTAACAGCATGATATTACTGAATTTGCACCCACTTGATTTTGCTGATGGGCAGCTAGTGGATAACTGGAGCAGTCTTCCTAAAGAGGTGGTGGTATCAAAAACGATAAAATTCAATGATATGCAACACACAAATAAGGCAAATTTCATGCTGAATTAAAGGTTTTCAGTTTTCATCATCATTCACTGACTGTGCCAGCTTTTAGGACTAGTCAAAAGTTATCTGAATTCTGATCTCAAACCCACTTTTTGTATTGAACCAATTGTCCTTTCACAAATGCTGGCTGTTTAGCATTGACAATTAAGACTATGAGCTATTAACAAGCTTCATCAAATAGCCAAGGGTTTGACTTCTGTGTGATTTTAAAATGGTTATTTAAACATACATTGCTCCTAGTTTGCCTAGAATAAGGAACACTTTAATCTAATGAGCTTGCTTGGTTAAAAAACTGAAATATACATATACAATTTTGCTCATGAACATCTATATCTTCTAAACAGTAACTGGCTCTGATTTGAGATATTCTGCCTTGTTCCTAGTACTCACCTCACCTGTCCACTTCTCCACAAGCAATGCAAACTCCATCTTGTTTACAATGAATATTTCGCATGTTTTCATAGGTTTCTGTGTTTCTAAAAGCACTTAGTTCATCAACCACCAGAGATAAGTTATAGCCTTGCTTAGAATGTCAGCAACATTTTTTTTTCTTTTCTTTGTGGTGTTTACAACTACAGTACAACAAAGAAAATGCAGACAACTCAGAGGTGTCTTGAATGCTCTCTTCTGACATATCTCCAATAATGGTTCACTATCAAAAACACAAAAATACACATCATCTAAGACTATAACATTGAGCCCAGAACCTTGTAATATGAGTTAATCACACAGGCAAAATATTGGTTGCCCTGTTAAATGCACTCACATAGGCCTCCACTACATAGTAACACTATTCTCATCTAAACTGATCACCCCAGTCAAAAACATCAAAAAAAGAAAAGGAGGATGTGCAGACAGACCCAGCACCTTTCCATGCTCAAACATTGAAACTAAACTGTGAATGTTGAAACAACAAGTAAACCTAAAATTATATCAAGTAGTAGCATGAAAAGGAATGACAATAGTCCTGATCAGTAACCATCCTCACATCCCAGCAGTGTCAGCAAATAATAAGTGAAGCATGTAAGTGAACAGTTATATATTTCAGAAAGCATCCAGTGTTTTACACATGAAATAGTAGAGCTACTGCCTTTAGGAAGTCATCAGTGGAGTGGTCTGCCTTGCAAGAAAATACCATATGGAACTGGTTACTTCTGTCTTGCACCTGTCTTTTCTTGGGTGAACTAAGACATCCAGAACATATTCTAATTTTCATTTCCTCTACTCTGTTTTGCTGTCATACCAGAACAGCCAAAAAAGATGGTAGGTCCGAAATCCTTCTACCCAGCAAGCACATGATCTGTTGATGCCACACTTCAACAATATTCGATGCCCGTGGTAACATCAGATCATTTAACAGAGAGAGATGATCCAAAAGCTAACAGGAATAACAGTGGAAATCTACCTCTGGGCATTGTCCTAGTTGCAAACTTTCTTTGCTTCCCAAGGATGTACCAGTCTGTGAAATATAAGAGCAGCTGTTTTCCTTCTGGTAGAAACCAAGATCACAAGCCTTCAAAAACAAACTTAACCACTGTCTCCTCCAGAAAAGCAAAATCAATCAAGTTTTTTAATGGTGAGCCAAAATTTTATACATTTACCATACAGTGGGACAAAATCATAGGGCTGCACTTTTTGCCATATATTCTGAGTAAAGCGAAATAAGCAGTCCTTAGATATAGCCCCATTTACATTAGATTTCACACTTGAGATTCCAACGTCACCCAGGATAAACCTGGTAATTGCTTTCAAAGCTGCTCTACATAGTAGTTCAAAAACACATTCTCACTGGAAGTTATATGCCTGAAGTGATTTTCTCAACATGAGACCAAATACTGATGAAATTGTTCTGCTGCTGCCACAGTAGGTGGCAAAACCACAAATAGTTTACAACTGGTGGCAGATGGCGCCTTTCATTAAAAATGTTCCATTTATAGGCCACACAGTGGCTTTACTCAAATCAAACATATTCTTTTCTTTAGACACCACTACAACTTGTGTACTGATTGCTGTATCAGACATTGCTATCTGTAAAAACTTTCCTTTTTTCAAAGGAAACTGGTCAGCATCAATAGTGTCTAGACTGATTTCCAGAGCAACTCTAGTGATAAAATATTTTTTTCTTATTCTGTTAACCTGTTGCAGCAAAGCCTTTTGGTTGGGGAAGGTGACAGAAAACTCAAGTACATTGTCATCAAGTAAACAAGGCATGTTCCTAGATAATTTTGCTACTGTTTTAAATCACTACATGCAATATACCTTTGAGCATCAATGGGATCACTACTTTGGTCATGTTCAGTTGTTTTCTTCAGATCAACACCATTTGCTGTGGTGTCTGCAATAGTATTTCCCTGACACTTTTTTGAAAACTTCCTTCTACACAAACATTGCTTTCCAGAACTGACTGTATGTTCTAAATTATACAGAAATGCATCAATTAATAGTCCTTCCTTTACCTTTTGTAATAATGTTGTTGGGTAAGTACTGCCAACAGAGCCGGAGCAGTGCTTCTACCACCTGCCATTCTGTTGTTATACGTCTTGCCTTATGACATGTACATGCTGTTTTCCTGCATTTTAACTGTCATTCACCGATCTGGTTTCCCAATGATTTGCTCATGCGATTAATTCATATTATGAGATTCCAGGTTTAGTCTTATAGTCTTAGATGATGAGGATTTTCATGATTTTGATAAGGAATTCTCCAATAGCAGGTTCACAAGCTTGCAACATGCTTTTGACTAGATCTTCTCATAGGTATTGCTTTATGTGCTATAGTGAAAATCCTAAATACTAAGACGCACCTTGATGACATTGACACTGCTATACGCCTTAAGCTTTCCAAAACCTTTGAAATCATCAAGCACAAATTCCAGGATTAATGGCAGCAAGAGTCATATAAAAAGGAATGAACCTAAACAATTGTGTTACAGAGGAAGAAACTGATGGATGGTGTGATCAAATGAAGAGCAAAAGAGCTGACAAAGAAGAAGAATGTAGTGAGCTATAGGTTGCCCGTCCCTGACATAAAAGAGGAATGTAATGTCAAGGAAACCATTTTTCTGTTGTGTTCTTTGGGCATCTGACACATTCATGTTTGTTTTCATCTCCGATACTTATGACTTCTGTGCTGTGGCAGAAATCAACAAAGGTGCTTTGTTTCAAGGGACAGGTTCACTGAGGTGATCTCATCTGTGAAAGAGGGAGATATGTCCTCACAGATGCCCACTGCATTTCACCCAGTGGGGCTCTATTGGCATGCTCAGAGGAAAAGCAGTATGTTTAAGTAAAAACCCAGATTGTTAAAAGAAGTTAACTCAGCTTTACCCTTAGAGGAATGAAAGGATCATTGGACTCCCTTGTCTAGAGAAATGAAGGAGCCAATATGGCACATCATAGGGAGGCAGGATGGCCATAGGAAATCAGTAATGAAACAAAAAATGTTTTCATCATTACGGCTCTTAGGACATGGTGAGAAGTACAAGAGCTGAATGGCCATTAGTGGCTGATGGACAGACCAGGTTTACTATTCTGCTGAGTGTATTGTATGCTAATGTGTAAAGAAATGTTATTTTTGTCAAATAATAGTCTAGATGATGCTATAACAGAAGGGAATTAGTTATGCATTTTGGTGAGAGCTGTAGGCTAGCGGTGGACGAAGACTGGTAGAACTGGTTTTGATTTTCTTGATCTTTTCTGACACCTCCTGCTCAAAACCGAGGATTGTGAAGCCTTGCTTTCACAGTCTGTATTCATACAGAAAAACAAGATCAAGTGAGCTTTTGCCCTTCTGTTCCATGGGAGATTTCTGTCCTCCATGAGCTCACCTTAGGACACCTACATTGCCCTTTGACAGGTGTAGCACCCCAGTCAATCTCCCCACCTACATTGCCCTTTGACAGGTGTAGCACCCCAGTCAATCTCCCCACCTGGCACTGTCCCTGGGTAGAAACATTGGAGGGGGAAAGGGAAGAGGTAGTAAGTAGAAAGAGACTGATGAGGTAGATAAGAATAAATGGGTAAAAAAGGGGCTACAGTCAAGGGACATACCGCAGACAAGTGTTTTGACTAGGATGAGCAATTCATATAAAATTATTGTTCCTATATAGTGAAGGCATATAGAAGTGCATTTCTTAGGGAAACATGAAGAATGGTGCTGAACAGAATCATTAGTACTGGGGAGGAGCTTCGTTTAATAAAACATTTGAGCTCAGTTTATCTGGGGACTATTTGGGTGTCTTCTATTTTTATAAAGCAGTTAGGAAAGAGGTGGTGAGACACGTTACTATGTTTTTTAGGGAAATAAAAAATGTGGGGGCATTACCATGTTCAGTTTAGGAAACAACAGTGGTTGTACTGCTGAAAGAGACGGAGAATGAGGGAGATGTTAAACTTTTCATAAGACCATTAATACTGAAGTTGGAGAAACTGACTTAGGTTTTAGTGACTATGGCTCAAGAAGCTTTTGTGAATAGGAATACATCTGCAGACTATTTTAGGACACTGCTGAAATTTATTGAATGAACAAAAGTGTAATTAGTTTGTGGAGAAGGTGAAGAAGTAATGCAGTTTGAGCATACAGAATGTATTTGATTAGGTGAACTGGGAATCTATGTTTTGGGTAAAGATGAAAGAAATAGAGAAAATGTGTTTATAAGAGCATTACATGGTCAACTATTTCTGAGGTGGCAGAGCATCAAGAAAAGTTAAATTAAAAGAGAATGACTGCGTAAAGATACTCAATATCACTGTTCCTTTTTTGTGAGGTAAAGATGTTTTGGTGGGTTTTGCTAGGAGAGTGCAGAGGTGGCCTGGAGAATGTTTGCAATTTGACAACTTCTTGTTCGAGGATGGCTATGTGTTAATACAAGCAAATATAGCAGAGAAACTCTTGAAAGTGACTGAAGAATTTATGGAATTTGGAGAAGAACTGGGTTTAGAATACCACCTGATGAGGTTTGGTTTGACAGGCCATGCTGCAGTGCATTTTAGTCTTACTGACTATAGTATGAGATGGGAAAATATGGAAAGTCAGTGAAGACGTATATGATAAGAACATAGCTCACAACATTCAGTCTCCAAAATGAGGAACACTGCCTCTCATAATGTGGAACAAACGGGCAAAATGTGGAACTCTTGCTGACAGCTTACTAATAATTAAACTAAGAAGCTCAAAGACAAAGTGAATGGAGAGGACATTTTGTGTGGGAGTCATATACAGGACTTAGAGGGGAGTGGATAGACAAGACAGCATGGAATGGGTTAAGGGTGGGTGATAAAGGGGTAAGCAGCATGGAAGAATTTGTGGCAGATGTCCAGGAAAGTAAGTAAGGTGTAGAATTTGTGGCAGATGTCAAGGAAAGTAAGGTGTTAGGAGGGATAAACAAAGTTACAGCTCGCAAAATGGGATTGCAGCATCAGTAGCACTGAATAGCAGATTTTTTTTTTCATAGCAAGAAGAATGAGAAACTAAGGTGTTAGACATATAATGAGACAATGAAAGCTTTGTGCATATGTGACAGGTTGTAAAGCATTGAAGTATTTATGATACAAGGTGTTAAGGTAATGAGAAGTAATGTAAGGGATGAACACGGAAACTCTGATTATTTCAATTTGGAAAGAACATGACAGCATTCGATGATAGCAGTCTTGGTGATGATGGAGTATTAAGGAAGAATGGGACAGCTTAGTGTTGGATATGTGGATGTGCAGAAGAGAGACTGTGAGTGTTGTCTCAGAATCCAGAGGAATGCCAGCAAGGGTTTGATCTACTGAAAAATGACAGGAGCTGGGGGAGGGGGCTGTAAGGGGTGGGAGCAGAGAAGGTTGTGTGTATGACTGAAGGTTAGGAGGCAACAGGTTGTAGCCAAGACAATACACAACTCATGACAGGAATTCTAAAGCAGTGCATACTATATGTTGAACTGGAAATTTTATAATGTCCTAAAATTAATTGAAAATTGACATATGACATGATGGTTTTCATATTTGCGAATGACTTCCTGAAAAATAAATAAATGTATTTTAAAAAAGCAATGCCTATTTTAATGTATTTATCAGTTCTAGTGTATGTAATGTGCAGCCATTATAATAAAGAAAAGATGTCATCATAATGATGACTGATCATATTTTCTTATTGTTTATTTACACTAACAGCTGCAAAGTCGCTGCTACTGCTGTTTAACTAACACAGCTGAAAGTATTCTACAGTAGATACAAGAATATTAGCTGTGAGATTTGTAGCATTTTGTCTTCAGACAGTCTGCAGTTCCAAAAATCCTTTAAGAGGGTGTATAAACAGTTGAACTTTGGAATCTAGCAATGAATATCATTGCAGGCATGATCACCATGATATGTTGAGCCAGCAACCCCACAGTTACACTGAAGTGCAGCACTTCACAGATATGATTTAATATGCATCTTCTTTACAAGTGTACACAGTAACACTAAGTTTCCAGACTATATAAGTATATAAGGTCTGCTTCTTTTTGTAGCCAAGGGACATTCAGTGAACCTTGTGGGCTCTAGGAGTCAGGGAACTTTCACCATCTGCTGATATGCAGGAGATGCTGAGAAAGTTTGATATCTCTTCCACATTATAGTGAAGAAGAAACGATTTGCTCTTCTATTATTAAGAGATAGCTATACAACCTGACTGTTGACATGTATGTAGGATGAGCCAACCACTGACAAAATGAGCATGCTAGGTGGTGGATACAGATTATCACCATAGTAATTGGATTTAGTCACTACAAAGCAGGCTGAAAATCGTGATGATAGGCACAGGGTTCAAACAAAAAAATAAGTACTTGAACTTAGGTGAATAAGTGACAACTAATTATAACAACAACTGGAAGAATGTTACTGTTTTTATTTTGATTAAATTTGTTCAGAAGTGTTTTCTTAGTCCAATTTTCATTTTTTTAATAAAATGCATGTCATGCCCTTCTGCGGTACATAGGAACATAGGAATAATACCATAAGGTGCCTAGCCATATACACCTTTACGTAGACAGACATAAAAGTTCTTGCCACCCTTGTAAAGCTTAGCTTTCAAATCAAACAGGGCCATACATGATAAACTTTCTGTAAATTTGAGTCTACCCATCCAGTCCTCAAGACTAGCCTTAAAGGTAGTCACAATGGTACTTTCTTTGACCTGTTGTGAGAACTTATTTTATAGGTTGGGTAAACACAGTGTTAGAAACCTAATCCACCAGCGATTCTTGTTTATATTTTGGTGAAAATTTAGATCTCTAGTGTAGGTGTCTGTAGAAGCACTGGTTTTGTGAAGAAATAGAAGGTCAAAGTAGACATAAGTAGAGTCATGCTAATCTTTTGAGATAGTTGAAGGATTCAAGACTTTTATTTTTTTGTTTGTTTTTATTAGAAAATGTTGTGGTCTTTCCAGTTGAACAATATGCTGGGAGTTATGCATACCAAGGGGGAACTGTACTCCAAGGTGAGTCTGACAAGGGAAAAACACAGGAACAGGATGACTCCTTTCGCTCTTGAAGATATTCTCTGGTAATTAACCAGATCAGATAGAATGATTTACTCACTATGGTGGAAGCATGATGACCAAATGAGAAAGAGCTTTCCATATATGTACCCAAATCTCTTATGGCCATCTCTTTCTGAAAAAGGAGTACTATTTATAACAAATGAGGTGGAAGCATTTTCTTTTTCAGAATGCAACTATGCTGCACTATTTTGCATTAAATGTTATACTGTCTTCAGTGCAATTCCAACAATTTATGGAGCTGTTTATTATCAGTGGACTAGCAGATAACAGGGCACAGTGCCTAGCATGGATCCATGTGAAACTGTACTCATTACAACTTTAGATTCAGAGTGTGTGCACCAGCAACTTTCACAACCTGAGATCTGTTAGATTTGCAATCCAGTGGATGGCATCGGATTTTCATTAAGTTTGTCTAGTTTTTGCTAATTTAATTTTGAGGAATAGTATCAAAGGCACTGGTCAGGTCAAAATAAGTTGTGTGTACAATGACCACTGTTCACAGTCTCTAAAATTTTCAGTGAAGCTTGCTACTTTCAGAAGTCAGGACCTTCCCTTCTCAAAACAAAAGTAAAACAGGTCTAACTAAAGTTGCCTATGTCTGCATGAATGAGTTTTGCTATGATATCTACCATTGTGCAGGGGAGTCACAGTGGCTGTTCCACATGCATCATGCACAAACCCTGTGGGCAGACTGAGGTTGAAAAGTTTAAGTAGATGCTCAAATAGTGCATACTTGATGCTGAATAAAATCTGGTACATTGTCTGGTCCCATGAAAGTATTATTTTTCGCTTTTGACAGGGATTCTAAGACTTTTTCCAAGGTGATTTCAAGGGAAATTAAATTTTCATGGACAGTAGGTGCAACAATGTGTATAAGTGAGGTAAACAGGTGCCTACCATTTGTTCGACAACACTTTTATCATATGTTGAATCATCAAACAAAAAGGAGAAATGACTTTCACTAACAGTGGAGATTTCTTTTTCCTTCATCACTGTGTGACCTCAGAGTAGGTATATTTAGGTTCATATGGATGCAGGGGGCTTGCTTCCCTGCAAAACAAAGTTATCCCTGAAGTTCGGCAAAAGTTGTTTTACTCCTTTTGGTTTGATTGTTCAGCACTCGATACATGTCCAAGTAAAGATAGCACTAAATTTGCATGATAATACATTAGCTATGCCACTGGTATTAGACTGTGTGATATTATTATGAATGAGCTCTGTGCATTGTTGAACATTATTCCTTCATTTTCTGACATAAATGAAATAAGATTTGTAGTTTTCTTTGGTATCTGTGGCAACCTTAAGTTTGTATTTTGCTTTACATTTTCTAATAGTGCTCTTAAGTTTCATGCTACCATGTATTTGTGTGGTATTGAGATAGGGGTGGAATCTCTCACAATTTTTTATTTTTTTCTTTCTTTTGGTTTACAATTTATTTATATGGCAGCTACCAGAGAGGTTTATTACTGGATTTAAAATTATACTTATGGCAGATGGATACTGACTTTTCTAAGCAGCTGTTTAGGTCCTAGTAAAAGTGAAGTGATTGTGACAGTCTTCTCAGATGGGTCTACTTGCAAGTGATTATTGGGGATTTTGCACATCTTCTGCAGGCTGAAGTAAGTTATCCTTTAGGAAGTCCCTAAAGGTGGCCTCATCTGTTGATGGAGTAGCATATCTAGGTCTGTTAGAGAAGATTACCAATTTCTGGTCAGATTTAGTGGGGGAAGAGGAGATGCAGGGTGGAGTACATGCGTGGGAAAGGTTGGCAAGGACCAGATCGAAATTGTTAAAACATCTACTGGGTAGTTTTTCAATTAGCTTTAGTGCATTGTTATCCACAAAATGAAGAAATGTTGAGTAAAAATATTTTAGAGGTGTAAGTTTGCCAGCCATTACTTGGGTAATATGAATCCCCCATAAAAATTGTACTTGTTTTGATATTTAATGCTTCAGTGCTGTTAAGGTAATTTTCATGATCTTTTTGTGACAGTGATGGGGATCTGCAGCTAGCAGTGAAGTAATACTTGAGATTTGTTAAGCATGCTTTAGATCTCTAGAAGTTTCAAGTTAGGGTCATAGGTAATTTGATGAGAGGTAATGGTAATACAGATGTTCTCCCATTGTTACGCATAGGTATGAAGGCTTGATAAGATCTAAATCCTAGTATGCATGGAATGCTGTTATTGCAATGAAAACATATCTCAGTAACTACACAAATATGAATGGGGTAAAACTGCAGGAGACCCTCAAGTTCTGCCAGTTTTTTTTGTTTTTTTGTTTAGACTCATAACACTGAGTAGTGCTACCATGATGGTGCCTAAATTTAAGTGTAGGTCTGTTATGAAGGAATGTCTAGCAGGGGGAATTCTGTTTAAAAAGACATTATGAGAGTAGCAAAGACTTTAGCCAGTATGTATAAGCCCTGATAAGAAAGGCATAAGACATCCCTGGCAAAACAAGAAGTCCTAATCTACTATCTCATCCTGGAGGAGCACATACCGGACACCATTAGAATGACAACAATTTCATAGCCAATTATTAAATCCAATTATTTTGTCTCAGTATCTATGCATCATTCTTGGTGAAGATAAGATACTACTCAAGACTAGTGTCTTTTCTGCCTCTGATACATACATAATAAATTTCATCCTGTCTCCCTGCATGTCACCCTGGATGAAGCTCCTCAGGTCACTCATTTCTACATGAGCCATCACTAAGTCATAGTCACATCTGTCTGGCTTTAGGGTCCTTAAGGGCCTTGTAACATCGCAGATCCTGGTACATAAGAAGCAACTTACATTTGCCCTGTTCTTTTCCAGACAAGCAAGTGTGGAGTCTATATGTATAACTATAGAGCTACCTATGGCTAAAACACTTTCTTGTGTGGAAGCAGACATATCACCTTATGAGCTTACGCCTGCTTTCCTGATGACTCTTTGGGCAGCTGCATGGAGTTGCAGTAAGTGTAAGTGGAGAAATAGTAAGTGCTGCCTTGTGTGCTGAAGAGTAGCATATCTGGAGTGTATTCTAGGATGTTTTGGCAAATTTTTCCTTACAGTATCAGCATATGTTATGGTCTAGAAGTATGCTGTAGCTGATGTAGTGCCATGGAAATATATTTATCAGTAGTGGACTGGTGTGAGAAGTTTGCCTCCACGTTTCTTACATACTTAAATCTCTCATGTTATACTATTAATTGGTGAATGTTATGCTGTTGCTACACTGCCTTAGAACACCTAATGCTATCAGACTTGCCTCAGAAGGAGTGAGAACAGAATGCTGAGTTATGCTGCCAGAGGGTGGAAAACTGGAGCTTGTATAGTACTCAGGGGTCAGAGAGTACAATGGTTGACCCTGAGTACTGTGGTGATACTTTGAAGTTAGTATCTGGGTAGCTAATGTATCAGTACTCAGTGAAAAGATAGAATTTCCTTCATGTTATTCCTGGTTGTTACTAGTGCTGGTCTCACCACATCTTCACACAGTTAGGAATGAATGTTTCTTTGTTTCTTCTCTCACCTGAAGCAGAATAGCAGCACTAATGCCAAGCTGGTTTCTTAGAAGTGGGTCACAGGCTCTTTGGTAATCATCAGTCCTGACCCATAGGTTGCAGGGTCATAATCGGTGCTGCAGTTGGGTTGAGGTGGGGAAAATTTGATTGCTGTCAGTATGGTCAAGGATTTGAGGAACTCTGACCTCTTTTTGTCATGAGCACTCTATTCTTCCCAGTATTCATAGGTCCTTTTTTCAGCATGTTGAATAGATGGCAGGACATTCACTTCACAAAGACAAGGATGGGGATTAAGTTTTTCAAACCTCCTCTGTTGCTGTATATGCTTAGCATACTGGTTGTGGTGGTCTGTGAAAGCAGTAAGAAGATGCTTTTTGAAATGGCAGACGACATGCTGTGTCTTATGTACAGTGTGAGGCTGATACAAGAGACATATGTTAGGGGTACGACCTTCATGAAAGTAAGCCGCTAATCTTATGTTAGTATTTTTACTTTTAACCATATATCTGACTCACACATAACATCTATAAGATTTAAATATGGCTGTTATACTCAATAAAATTCAATAATAGCTTAATTTTAAATGTATCCTCTTGACAAGTTTTCCTGAATCAGTCTTCTTCTACAGAATCTGTTTTTAGAAGCAATTGCTTCATATTGTAGCATCTCCACTCAGGGTTACAGTACTCCTTTCAAATACCCAACAGAAAAACCTGTTCTCATGAACACTTGATGACATTTCTCATGTTAAGCAAGGCCTCATTATGTGCTACATTCAAAACTGCGCAAAGGAATTAATCCTTACTTGGCTTTTAACACTAGCATTTCTTTGCTTCTGTACTGTAGGCATTTAAATGCTATTTCACTTTTCAGATGTGATGTATATTTCTAACTTGGCATACAAGTGACTGGAAACAGAACTTCCACCATTCTGCTTTGCTCTCTAGATTCTTCAGGCTGATGTCACTGATTGTCATTCTTGTCAACTCCTTCACTTTCAAATACAGAAATCAAGTGAAAAAGTAGTCATAAAAATAATAGTCAAGCATCGTGCTACCAATGTGAATGAGTAGATAATATTTCATATATGATATTCTCTTTGAAAGTAGTTATTGTAAATTCTTTTTCAAAGGCTGTCAAAGTTTCAGATGCCTATTTATAATCCATGTATAGAATGCCTTTAACACCTCTCAGCTGTTACTTCGAGAGATATAGGCATAACAAACTATAATTAGAGCAAAGGCACCAATTTAGGGGCACTTTAAGACACTGGTACTATTAAAGTAGAACTTTTCAAAATAATTACAAGTTCTAGTAGAGATGGATCAAAAGTCTAAGAAGCAATTAGAGATGTCTCCCTAAAGTCTGAACTATTGAGATGGAAGCATCTTGTGTTTTCCATCTTCTATGTTCCTTGTTTAACCCTTAATGCCAGGCCTTTTATTTTGCAGCATTAAGAAGAGGCTCCCTACCATACATAAAAAAAATAATAATAATAATAATGTGTCTGGTGAGGCTCTTAATGCAAGGCACAGGAGGCACTGTTCCCAGCATCATATTATCTGATATTTATTTGTCTGCTTGTCTTTGTCAATCTATTTATCTCTATGTCTCTCTAAAGGGAGCATTGCCCTACATGAGCTAGAAACACATTTATTTGGGATATTAATGAAGTAGCAACAGAAGGGATTAAATATTTCAGAATGTACAAATATTACATGCACTGGAGATAGTGCCCTCATCAAGCAGCACTTGTTTTTAAACAGACCTGTGTGTAAGGGTAAACACTGCACATATTTCTCAATATAATTTACATATATGATACAGTTTGAATTAATTATTTTTTTTTTTTTTTTTTTTTTTTCAAAAATAATTTTTTATTTTGTAATAAACCATGCATACTTATGAAGGTAGACGCATGGGAAATACACAAATGTTACACAGAAAGTGGTTTGTAACAACCATAGTACAAATGACATGTTTAAAATGAACATAGAATAAGTACAATATCTTGCAGTATGCATAGTACACAAACTAGAAGCCCAAACCAAACTAAACAATATTTACAAAGCTACCAATACTGAACCAGGGTGGAAGAAACAGTGCCATCACTTGTAGAATTGGGGAATGACAGCCCTACTTATGACTTGTCTTAGAAGGGGGAAACCCTCAGCACAGGGGGTGCAGATGTTAACCATAGCTTAGTCACATAGAATTACTTCGAACAGGCTTTTCCAAAGTTTACTGAAGTAAGCTCTCTTCATAGGTCCATTTATGATGAATTTCTGGGCAGAGATATATTTAATGGCCATATTTTTAAATCCCCGCCAACATAATTTGGTGCGATCCAACCAGTTGTGGGTGATGTAAAGTTTTATGAGAAAGCAAAGCGTTGTTAGGATATGAGTATGAAACTTAGGCAAGCCATGAGGGGGAATATTTAGAATAGCCGTATCCCATGAAAGGGTGGAGCTATAGTACCCCATTTTTTTAGACGCACTTTGAGAGAACACCAAAGTTTATGGGAGTTATTGCAATGCCACATAATATGTAAAGGTCAGCTCGTGCCTGAACAGCATGTACATAACGGAGAGCTATTAGAGTTAAATTTGTTAATTCTAGCAGGAGTAAGGTATGCTTGTTATTCAGCATCATTTGGGTGTATAAGAATTTCTTGAAGGAGATAGTTCAATGCTAGTTTTATGGCTAGTAATTTTGATCCTCTGTAATATGGGGATTTTGATTGTCCCAGTATTTGGAAAAAAGGCAGTTTCCTTTGTGAAGTAATGGGTGTAATAATTTATATGATTAAGAAATTGTTTTATTATTACTAGAAATTGTATTAATAATTAGGTTTAGTTTGTCCATTAGCTGTATATCGAACTGTAATATTGATTTGTGAAGGAATAAGTTCCTGAGTTGGCGAGATAATTGAATACTTTTTATTAACCTTAAGAGCTAATCGCAAGAGACAGAGCTTTATGTTTAAGAATATCCCATACTTTAAGGTCTTTGATGAGAGGGAAATAAGATCTATCATCTTGTTATTGATTTTAAGATTTGGGTTGAGGTGTATTGAAAAGGGTAAAATATGTTGAAGATTGATGTCCTTAATCAATTTTTGGAAAAGTTTTATTTGGTGTTTCAGTAGAGGATAGCTTTATGCTATTCAAGGAAGTAGGTGATAAAAAGGTGGCCTTAGGATTAATTTTGTTAGATAGGATATGTCCGTGCCATATCTTTAGCCACGCTGGGTAGTAAGTTTGGTCTTCGTTATTCATGTATGCAATGGACCATAGTTTATTAGAGCTAATAATCAGATAGTAGAGATGGAGATTTGGAAGGCCCACCCCACCTTTCTCCTTGGGAAGACTTAACTTGGAAAAAGAGATCCTAACATTCTTAGGAAACCAGAGAAATTTAATTATTGTTTTTTCAATCTGTGAGAAGAAGTTATTTGAAATATTTATATTTGTTGCATTGAATTGATAGAGGAGTCTGGGAAGGATATTCATTTTCAATAGCTACTTTTGAAAGGAATGATAATTTCACTAGTTTCCATCTTTGTAAGTCTTGACATATGATAGACCATGATTTTAGCAGGTTATTTTGAAGCATAGAGGCTTGATTGTGTTCAAAGTTGATGCCAAGGTATTTGAGACTGTATGAGATATGGAAGGGGAAGAAGAAAGGTTTATGCCTCAGGATTTATTGGAAGAATATGTGATTTTTTATCATTGACTTGGTATCCAGAGGCCTTAGAGAAGGAAGTGATTGCTTTTAATATTTTTGGCAGGTCCGTGTTGGGGTAATGGAAGTAGAGGTTTAAGTCGTCAGCAAAGGCCGATAATGCTACTTGTGTGTTGATAATTTTAGGAATAGTGTGGTGTGTGTTTTGAGTGAGATAGAGGAAGAAAGGTTCAATAAATAGGTTGAAGAGGAAGGGAGAAAGTGGACAACCTTGTCTAGTGCCATTAGTAATCTGAATGGGCTTAGATCTTTTTATTTATATACAGATATGTGCTTGAGTTTGAATAAAGAGTTCTGATCATATCTAGGAAGGTTGTGGGTATGTTAAAAGCGATAGGGT
This sequence comes from Protopterus annectens, assembly GCF_019279795.1. Classification (NCBI taxonomy): domain Eukaryota; kingdom Metazoa; phylum Chordata; order Ceratodontiformes; family Protopteridae; genus Protopterus; species Protopterus annectens. Next base: position 1,896,406,045 of record NC_056739.1, on the reverse strand, counting down.
GGAGAAGAGAAAGTCCCAGTTTACCCTGTCAAATGCTTTGGATGCAAACTGGATAAGAGAGTCTAGTGTTAGTGTATTGTCCCATGTATGTCTATTGGACATAAACCCAGCTTGGTCAGGTGATAGTAGGTGTGGTAGTACCAGTTTAAGTCTATTGGCTAGGATGGCAGAGAAGATTTTGATATCAACATTTATGATAGGTCTGTAATTGTGTGGGTCTGTTTTTTCTTTATTGTTTTTAAGTAGCAGGATTGTTTTGAGTTATTCCAGTGTATGTCTGTAATTCCATGTTTTATAATAAAGTTAAAACTTCTAGGAGGATAGGGCAATTTTTGGGTTAAAGGTCTTGAAAAAATTAGTAAAGCAGGATTTGCCTAATTTGAGTTTATTAATGGTGTTTTGAATCTCACGGATAGTAAATGGAGCTGATAGGGAGGATATTTGATCCTGATTAAGAGATGGGAAGATGATAGAATTAAGAAATGTAGCCATCTGCGGATTGAAGGTGTTGTGTTTGTTGTTGCTATATATGTCTGTATATATGTCGTGAAAGAGATTAATAATCTCGCAGTCTGTTCTGTAGGTTTCCCCTTTATGTTGCAAGATGGAGATTGTCGGAGCACCGCTATTGTTTTTGAGTATTCTAGACAGGGTTCTAGATGGGATTTGTGCCCACTCAGAGTATATTGCAATTTGTTTTTGTTCATGAATCGAATAGTTATATAAGTGTATCTCAAAGTTCTTTATGTGCAGCGTTAATCGATTCTTCTAGTTTGGGGTCGGGTGTGTTTTAAATTTCTTTCCAAGGACGCTAGCCTTGAAGCAAGATCAGATTCTTTCCTTTATTAAGTTTATTAAAAATGTAGCTTTACTAATCAGATACCCTCTTAGTTCAGGCCATTGTATGTCAAGCGCTATTTGGGAATTACCAAATCCAGTTCAGACAATGTCTTATTGATTCTCTGTACAACCTCTTTATGTTTTAGTAGGTTATTGTTAAAGGACCAATTGGGGAGGGATCGGATGCGAAGACCATCGTAAGGGAGATTTTTGCATGGTCAGATAATAGCCTAGGTTCACACCTCAGTGTGATCTTGAAATTAGAGAAGGATTTAGAGATTAAGAAAAAATCTAAACGTGACCATGATTTGTGGCATTGAGAGTAGAAGGTGTACATACTGCTTTTAGATGGATCCGCACCAAAGACAATTGTATCCATGAGATTATAGTCCCACATTAGTTCTTCCAGAGCAGTAGAAGCTTGGGAGTTATATGAGGAGGAATTGCTGGTACGGTCTAAACTGGGATTTATGACTGCATTCCAGTCTCCTCCTATAATAAAGAGGTGGTTTGAGAATGCGCTAAGGATATTATAGATTTCCATGAAGAAGATGTGTTGTTGAGTGCAGGGACCATATTTCAGGAATAAGACGGGTTTGACGGAATTCGCACTATGGATGTAAAATAACACCACCTACCAGATTTATCAGACTTGCCTTCTATGATAGTGCCCTGGAATTGTTTCTTGATTAAGATTTAGAGTTTGAACTATCACCGCAATTATAGTCCTAATCCATTTTTTTAGAAGTTTTTCCCAGCGTTCTTGGGTAGATGCTGTAAGAAACAAATAGTAGCCTGAGATTTAAAAAAGATGTAGTATTAATTTTTTCTCAGCGTTCTGAAGGCCTTTAACATTCCAGCAGTCTACTTGCCAGCTACTGAATTCCTTAATTTAATTAGTATTATTGAAAGGTGATATAAATGGGAGGTTATTGTTATATCTGCACATATAAGGGTTTGTTTAGAGAGAATTATTTTTGGGTATACCAGAAGGAAGAGAGCTTGATATTTCTTTAACACTGTTTCTACTAAGAAGTTATCATTTAAGGTAGCCCACAGCTTCTTCAAACTAACCCCAGTGCCTATCCACCCATACTCCTTATATGAAGAAGTATATAAACACACAAACACAAACCTAACCTTTACTATACATATGTACAAAATATAACTTTTCCAAAACATAACCTACCTAGATTACTTACAACACCACCCACTGAGCTTCCAAGGCTATACATTATGTAATATGCAGTTTGTATATCTTGCGGCATGGTCTGTGGAAGGGTATGGTAGCATACAAGGAAAAATATGACTACATGCCTTTACAGGAAGTACACCCTCGGAGGTACACCGTTTAACAAGTATTCTGAGTACCTGAAGAACTATAAGTATTTAAACAAAAAAGTTTTGATGATGATGGAGGTGAGTTAGTGACTCACATCTTGCTACAGACGCCTTTAGGCTCAACAGTAGTAGAATTTAGCACACTCAAGTGATGCAAACCAAAAAACATTTGTCTGAACCATATGTTTGTGTCTAAAACTCTTAAACCACCAGCTTGTTATGATAGTATTATATCATCCCCCATAAATATAGAGAAAGGGAAGGAGGGGGATCGGCAGTTTGAATTAATTATATTCCAAGGTAAATCTTGGCTGCTATCCTCTAAAGATACCAGTTCTCCGTGTTCTTCTGCAGTTTCTGTTTTTACAGCATTCTGAATAATTATACCATAATTCCTTCCCTGTGTTTTTACAGATATTTCAGTAAGTGATGTTATAAAATGCTCTTCATAATTGCTAGCCTTTCATTTTCTAGTTAGACTATTGTCATATTCATAATTTAACTTGCAGTTAATTTTCTGTAGTTCTACGACATCTAGAACATTTTAATTGTTAAATGCATAATGCTGTTAATGCAGAGAAAATAGTACTTCGTTTGCAGATTTTGTTTTATTATCTCTGCCAACAGTGAAATGATACATCATGTCTCTAAAGTATCTGCTATTTTAGTTCTTGTCACAGACCTGATAAAGGCTTTATCGCATTAGTTAGCCAGAAGCAATTTTAGTTAAAAGTATTTTTATGTACTATATCTTTTCATGTATATGTTATGCTTTTCTTAATACCTGATCTTGGAATGGGGTTGTAAATAGGTAGTGTTTTCTTTAACTAGGATTTAGTATGACCTAATCAGTAGTAGTGTGTGGGGTGGGTACTTGCTGTTCTTAAATGCACTTTTATGGCCCTGTTTATATTATTTGTCATGAATAGGCTGGTTTAAAATTAAACAATACATACATTTTCCACACCTACTTCTTAGTATATAAAAGCTGATATGTTTTTTTGTTACTGAGGATCACTTGTCTGTGACAAATAAAGGCTTATTGCTTTGGAACACTACCCGGGTTTCATAATTTTTGAAAATTATTGTGACTGAGCTCACCAACAAAGTTTCAAGACCACTAGTTTCTCTGTGTTTTTTTTTTTTTAACTATTAAATACCACTTTTTATTTTTGAATTTGAGTTGTGTATCTAGATTAAAAGCATTAAGTCCTAGCCATCTCCATTAGAGTAGAAGGATAACATCTTGAGTACGATTTTGATGGGCAGTTTAGAAACATATTGGAACTGGTATAGGGGTGGACAAATTGGTAGAGCCATGTTGACTTGTTTCTCTTTCAGAGGAGACTGCAAACATGCTAGGACACACTGTTGATTCACAGGAATGCGAGGGTTGCTACACAAGCAATGTAAATAAGAGCATTACATTGTGTCAGGGACAAGCAGCTTGAGAACGTGTCATTTTTCTTAAGTGGGGGTACCTATTTCATTTTGCCACAACATACCTTGTTCAGCACTGATGACTTAAACAAAATAAAGCAGTCTTATATACAGGAAATAGCTGTTTTGGGGGCAGGGGCCTAAATCACCCACCAACCAACCAGATGGCACTGTGGAAAGCAGAATGGTATAAATGTCATTCAGAGAAGGAAATAAAAGATTTCTCACTGTAGCTCAAAACTAAAGGCAGGCAGCTACATGGACCACAGAACCAGCTTTTGAATTTCTCATATTAGATGAACTTGATGATTAATAGATGTTGTCAGACTAAAGAGGACATGATGGGATTGCTGCTATATCAGAAAGCCACTCTCAAATGGGAAAAAGCTTGGGGTATTCTCAGAGAAACTTACACAAAGGAAGATGTATGCCACATGCAGGGGAATGGGGACATAACAATTCAACCTGTTAAAAGAGCAATAACATTTCCTAAAAGGCATAACAACGGCAAGACAGACAGTCTACAGAGAAAAATAAGAAGACAGCCAGGGAGTGGAATGAAATATATGAAGCAGAATAGAGAGAAATGTAGGAACAAAGACAGAGGGACCAAAGATAGATCAGGATGGATGCAAGCAATATCAGTGGACTCTGGAAACAGAGTTGAGTATTGCTGGAAAGCAGAAGTGCTCCCGAGATTAGATCATTTGTTACTGGACCTAATAACAAGTGAATGAGGCAGCACAGGACAGCAGAAGGGCTGAGTGGATTCAAGAAAAATTAAATGTTATCCACAAATGTAAAACCTGGACTATATGGGAGAGATGAAGCTAATAAACTATATGCTGCCTTTGTTAACTAGGAGACCTTTTGTTCCTGCTAACACATCTTGAAGTTTTATTTTCCAGTGCTTGCAAGTAGAAACAAGAGAATAAATGTTAAGAAGGTTTTAATGAAAAAGACAGTTTGCATAAATTAACTTCTGTAAATAGTAATGGCTGGTGATAATGTTACATCCAATGGCTGCACACAGCCAAGGATACAAAAAGCTTGGTAATTGTGAAAAAGATTAGAATAAACTGAAAATATGTTAATACTGAAGGGGCATATGAACAGGAATGCTGATGTTATGTATAAAGGAACTCAACAGTGGATAGGGTACTCGTGGGTTAAAGAGGAAAACGTGAAGCAATAGTGTAGATATTTATAATCAGGATCAAAATGGGGGTGTTATTACCAATATTAGTTCAGTTGTAGTTAGGTTAATACATGTAAGGAATAAGGTTGAATGGTTAATGTGTTACAACTTGTGAACAAGTGTATGTGAAGGTGAATTGTATGAAAGGTATATGAAGGTAAATTGTATGAAAGAAAACATAAAGACCATGCACTCCAAGGGCAAAGTAACCATGAAAAGGAAAACAAAAAGCAGAAAAAAATATGACCCGACCAACACAGCAGTTAGCATAAAACTTGAATATACTTTAATACAAATAGGTACAAAACTAATAGACAATTGAAAGCTTGTGTTTTACAGCATCTTAGAAACCTCAAGAATAAGAATTACTTTGATATTTTATATAAGCACATTAAGATCAACACTGGTCATTCTTTTACATTTACAGTGTTAGAAACTGCTCCTGTTAATGTGAGGGGTGGTGATCTTTTCAATAAAACTGAGATGGCTGAATTGAAATGGATAGCTTGTCTGCAAGCTGATAAGAATCCTGGCTTGAATGGTCATGTACCTTTGTACTTTGATTAGTTGTTTTAAGTTTAAATACCACAAGTTGTTCATTCTGTTGATAGATCTGAAGAAGCACCAATGTGCAAAAGCATTTATTTTTTGTCTGTTTTTATACCTATTTATATTAAAGTATATTCAAGTTTTATGCTAACTGCTGTGTTGGTTGGGTCATATTTTTTCTGCTTTTTGATATTCTCTGTGATACTAGACCAACCTTAGGTTGCTTGCTTTTCTTTTTTCTTTTTAATGAAAAAGAAACACAAGAAAGGTGAGGAGCATAGCAAGAGGGAAATAGTTATGTGAGACAGTGAATGATACAGAATAAGGGAAAGCAGGAAGTGAAAAAGGGTCATCAGGAAAAGGACATAGTAAACTATGTTATAGTGAAAGGAATTTATGGGGAAAAAAGATATGGAAAGGGGAAGGAGAAATGGTAGCTGGAGGGTAAACTATGAATGGAAAGTACGTGTAAGAAAAGTGGAGGGAACAAGAATTGAGATTAATAAATGTTGGCTTCATTAAGGAAAGGACATAAGGCAGTGCCAGTCTGCTTTTCATACACTGTGGGCAGGCATAGAGACCTGAGTGTAGGTGAGTGCTGAAGGGCAAACACCACTGTCTTTCTTTCTCTAAGTGTTAAGTAATTCCTTTTAAGACCCTTTCCCTTCCTATGGTTATCCATGATTCTTATCCCCCACCAGTACCTCTGTACATCCCCTCATTCTCATTTCTAACAGTGCCTCCAGCTTTTCTTAAATGTTCCACCCTATCCAGAGTAACCATTCACAGGAAAAGGCATCCATCTCCCTAAAGGATTGAATACAGTGATGACTCTTTACAACCAGTTTAAGTAACAAGAACAATGACAGGACAGATCTGGATTCCTGGGATCACTGTATGCAACAGACAGCTAGTGCTACTAATTGAATGGTACATGACATGTACTAGTGCTAGTTAGTGCAACAATCTGGACAGAGTCTGCATGCCCGATGTTACAGGTCATACAACCTATTTTTATTGAAGTATCCATCTTGAAAGCCCTGTGGCATCCGTAATGTATCCCAACTAACACTTTAGTTCTCATTGTCTTCCCTAGGTAAGGGGAGCTAACGGTTGCGTGTTTTAGTCTTACCATCTACCAAGCCATAGTGGATGCCAAGATTATTTACCAAACCCTCACTGCCAGTAGTACACATGGAAGTAATACTTCTGTCCTGAATGTTAGCTATCTTTACTGAGACTGCTCTGCTCCATTGTACATTTCCTTTTTTCAGGTGTCCCTAATATACCACAAAGAAATGCATTTAAAATTAGCATTCATATGAATTAAACTCATATCATGTCTTTCCTTTACTATTTATTATCTTCTTTCGGGCACAATAAATTCTCCTAGAAAATAACCTCTTCCCCTTCTTCCATTTTTGCTCTTAGTTTTACTTCTGCTAAACTATCACAGCTTTGTCCATTTCAATCTCATTAGTAGATATTTATTTATTTATTTATTGCATTTGTTTACCAGAAAAGTCCACTGGGCCTAAAATACCCCATTTTTAGTGAAGACTCGGGGAGAAAAGCTCCAACAAGCACATAGATACAGAAAATATTAAACATTAATTGGTACAAATGTAGATACAGTGTTAACACTCAGTGATTGCACTAATATATACAGAAGATTTTGTTGGTTGCCAGATTAATTCATTTAGAGAGTTATAAATAGAGATCTATTAATCAGCATTATTGTACCAGTATCAACAAGTGATGAAAAATAATAATTATGGAGAAAATATCATCAGTCAGCAGCAGCAAAAAGCAGTTTAGTTATCATATATGGAGAAGGAGGAGGTAGGTTTTAAAGCAGGTACATAGTCAGGAAGATTTGAGATGATGTTTCAGTATTTGTTTGGAGGTGGTGGTGCTGCCTATGTTTCCTGTAGAAGATGGAAGTGAGTTCCATAGTTTGGCAATGCTGAAGGAGTAGAAGAGTTGACCAGCAGGTAAGGTGGGCTTTTCTACTTTTAGAAGTAGATAATTTTCAGATCTTAATTGCCTGCTGGGTTAGTATTGGCCAAGTAGTGTCAAGAGAGCAGGACAGTCTGTGAGTCTGTAGATTATTTTGTGCGCTTTAGTTAGTTGGGTGAATGAGAGATGGTGGGGAGCTCCAGCCAGCCTAATTGTTTCAGTGAGTTACAGTGGTGGAATGAAAATGTGGCCTTGGTGGCAAATTTGGTTATTCTGTTGTAACACATATCAAGTTTGGATTTTGAAAAATTTGGAATATTAATGAAGAGAGGGGTGCCATAATGGAATGAGGGTAATAAAAAGGTGGTTGCAAGGCTTTGTCTAGTAGAGAGGCTAAGAAAGTATTGGTGCCTGTAGAGCATTCCGAGCATTTGGTGTGTTTTTTGATGTTATTGTTTATGTGAAGGTCAAAGTTAAGGTTTTCATCAATAATAATGCCTAACAGCTTATTGTGTGGGACAGCTTCTATAGTGGAATTGTCTCAGGCTTGTATAGTGAAGAGTTTTTTTTTTTTAATTTAGGGGAGTGGTTTTCTTAGGGATAAAAAGTACTAATTTAGTTTTTTTTTTTTTTTTGGACTTAGGGCAAGATGATTGTTAAGCACCCAAGATTCAATAGAGGTGAGGGCATTCTGGGTGATTTGCTAGAGTTCAGTGCTGGAATTAACAGTGTTATTATGGTAGAGTCATCAGCATACTGGATTGCTGAGCATTGTGGGAGAGTGGAGTGAAAGTTATTAATAAATGTGCTAAATAATAGAGGACCATGTATGTAGGCTTGTGGTTCCCCTGTGGAAGCAATGCGGAAGGGAGAGTAAGACTGTTGCCATTTGGTGGATTGCTGCCTATTGGAGAGATAGCTATTGAACCATTGTAGGGTAGGTGAGGAAATATGGAGGGAAGATACTTTAGAGAGGAGGATGGTGTGAGAAATGGTATTAAAAAGTTTTGGAGAGGTCTAGGAAATGAGAAGTGATTAATTTGCCAGCATCCCATGCCCAGTTAACTGTATTAAGGAAGGAGACAAGGGCAGCAGTGGTGCTGTGCCCTGGTCTGAAACCATGCTGAGTGGGTGAGAGAATTTAGTTTTCAAGCAGGTGGTTGAGGAGTTGGGCATGGATGCATTTTTTCCAGTATTTTAAAAAGGGGTGCGAGAATTGCTATGGGCCAAAAGTTTGTGGTGTCTGTGTTGGTGCCGCCTTTGTATAAGGGGATAATGTAAGCTTTTTTCCAGATGTCTGCAACTATGGATTCTTTAATAAATCTGTTAATGAGTATGCTGATGGGATACCCTATAGAGTTTGCAGCTAGCTGCAGGAAGTGTGGGGGTAGATTATCAGTGGCCAGGGTAGAGGGTTTTAGCTTAAGTAAAAGCTTTTTTGTTGTGGCAGTGGGTATGGGGGATAATTTTAGGTTGGACTTAAGGGTAGTATTATTTTCTGGGATGATATGCTCATCAGCTGTCTTGGTGGTGGTGCTAGCTGTAGGAAAGGCAGTGGTTAGGTTAGCTATGGTGTCAAGGAAGTAGGAATTGAAGAGGGTGGCAAGTTCAGCAGGGGTTTTGTCTGGGTCATGGGATAGGTTGCTTTGAGAGCCTGGGTGTAATAATTGGTTAATGGAGGACCAGAATTCTTAGGGATTATCTTTATGTTGGCTTTGTAAATGTAGGTAGTGGGCTTTTTTATCTCTGGTTATTAGTTGTTTTGCCTGGTTACAGAGTTGCTTGTATTGTGGTAGATTTGAGAGGTCTTTGTATTACTGCCATGATTTCCAGATTTTATCCCTTGTGGACATGACTTCTTTGGTGGATTTTGAGAATCAGATTGCATGGTTATGTTTTATTCATTTTTGGCAGGTAGGTACTTGCTTATTTAGGATGTCTAGGAATGTTGAGTTAAAGAATTCAATAGCCTTAATAAGTGGTGGGGATTATACTAAGTCAAATTTCTGGTTGATTTGTATTGGTTTTGGCCTGTGGTTGGGGTAGATTTGTGTAGGATATATGCTGGGTGGTGGTCGCTAATGGTATTAGGTCATATGCCTGCAGTGTTGATATTGTTAGGGTTGGACCCTAATATCCAGTCTACTGTGGAGCCCAGATTGTTATTTTTCTGGGGTCTAGTCTTCTTCTTCTTCTTCTTCTTCTTTCGGCTGCTCCCTTTAGGGGTCGCCATAGCAGATCAACTTTTTACATTTCTTCCTGTCCTCTGCATCTTGCTCTGTCACACCAACCACCTGCATGTCCTCTCTCACCGCATCCATAAACCTTATCTTAGGCCTTCCTCTTTTCCTGTTACCTGGCAGCTTCATCCTTAGCATCTTTTTCCTCAATATACTCCGCATCCCTCCTCAGCACATGTCCAAACCAACGTAATCTTGCCTCTCTGGCTTTGTCTCCAAACCTTCCAACCTGGGCTATCCCTCTAATATACTTATTCATAATCCTGTCCATCCTTGTCACACCTAGTGCAAATCTTAACATCTTCAACTCTGCCACGTCAAGCTCTGACTCCTGCCTTTTTGTCAATGCCACTGTCTCCAAACCATATAACATAGCTGGTCTCACTACCCTCTTGTAGACCTTCCCTTTCACTCTTACTGGTACTCGTCTGTCACAAATCACTCCTGACACTCTTCTCCACCCACTCCATCCTGCCTGTACTCTCTTCTTCACCTCTCTTCCACACTCACCATTACTCTGAACTGTTGATCCCAAGTACTTAAACTCATTCACCTTCGCCACCTCTACTCCCTGCATCTTCACCATTCCTCTATCCTCCCTCTCATTCACACACATATATTCTGTCTTAGCCCTGCTGACCTTCATTCCACTTCTCTCTAGAGCATATCTCCACCTCTTCAGGGTCTCGTCCACCTGTTTCCTACTCTCACTACAGATCACAATGTCATCTGCAAACATCATAGTCCACTGGGACTCCTGTCTGATCTCATCTGTCAACCTGTCCATCACCATTGCAAATAAGAAAGGGCTCAGAGCTGATCCTTGATGTAATCCCACCTCCACCTTAAACGCATCTGTCACTCCCACCGCAGACCTCACCGCTGTCACACTACCCTCGTACATATCCTGTACCACTCTTACATACTTCTCTGACACTCCTGACTTCCTCATACAATACCACAACTCCTCTCTAGCACCCTGTCATATGCTTTCTCTAAATCCACAAAGACACAATGCAACTCCTTCTGACCTTCTCTGTACTTCTCCATCAACACTGTCAGAGCAAACATCACATCTGTAGTGCTCTTTCCTGGCATGAAACCATACTGCTGATCACTAATCATCACCTCCCTTCTTAATCTAGCTTCCACTACTCTTTCCCATAACTTCATGCTGTGACTGATCAGTTTAATCCCTCAGTAGTTACTACAGCTCTGCACATCACCCTTATTCTTAAAAATTGGTACCAAAACACTTTTTCTCCATTCCTCAGGCATCCTCTCACTTTCCAAGATTTCATTAAACAATCTAGTTAAAAACTCCACTGCCATTTCACCTAAACACCTCCATGCTTCCACAGGTATGTCATTGGGACCAACAGCCTTTCTGTTCTTCATCCTCTTCATAGCTATCTTTACTTCCTCCTTGCTAATCCACTGCACTTCATGATTCACTATCTGCACATCATCCAACCTTCTCTCCCTCTCATTCTCTTCATTCATCAACCCCTCAAAGTACTCTTTCCGTCTGCTCAATACACTCTCCTTGCTTGTGAGTAAGTTTCCCTCATTATCCTTTATCACCCTTACCTGCTGCACATCTTTACTAGCTCGGTCCCTCTGTCTAGCCAATTGGTACAGGTCCTTTTCTCCCTCCTTAGTGTCCAACCTTTTATACAGCTCTTCATCCGCCTTATCCTTAGCCTTTGCCACCTCTTTCTTTGCCATGCACCTCAACTCCTTATACTCTTGTCTACTTTCTTCATCTCTTTGACAATCCCACTTCTTCGCCAACCTCTTTCTCTGTATACTCTCCTGTTCTTCTTCATTCCACCACCAGGTCTCCTTGTCCTCCTTCCTCTTTCCAGATGTCACACCAAGCACCTTTCTAGCCATCGCTCTTACTAGCTCTGCTGTAGTTACCCAGCTATTCAGTAACTCTTCACTGCCACCCAGTGCCAGTCTTAACTCTTCCCTAAACATCACCTCACAATTTCCCTTTTTCAATTTTCACCATTTGATCCTTGGTACTGCCCTCACACTCATCCTCCTCTTCTTGATCACCAATGTCATCCTACAAACCACCATCCTATGCTGCCTAACTACACTTTCCCCTGCCACCACTTTACAGTCTCCAATCTCCTTCAGATTGGCCCTTCTACATAAGATATAATCCACCTGTGTGCATCTTCCTCCACTCTTGTATGTCACCCAATGCTCCTCCCACTTGTTAAAATACGTATTCATCACAGCCATGTCCATCCTTTTCGCAAAATCCACTACCATCTGACCTTCTGCATTCCTTTGCTTAACACCATACCTACCCATCACTTTCTCATCCCCTCTGTTCCCTTCACCAACATGCCTATTGAAATCTGCTCCAATCACCAGTCTCTCACCCTTGGGTACAGTCATCGCCACTTCATCTAACTCACTCCAAAAATTTTCTTTTTCATCCATCGCACACCCAACTTGTGGAGCATATGCACTAACAACATTCATCATTACACCATCAGTTTCCAGCTTCATAAACATCACTTTGTCCGACACTCTTTTCACCTCCAAAACACTCTTAGCATACTGTTCTTTCAGGATAATTACAACGCCATTTCTCCTCCCATCCACACCATGATAAAACAATTTGAAACCAGCTCCGATACACCTAGCCTTGCTCCCCTTCCATCTGGTTTCTTGCACACACAATATACCAACCGTCCTTTGGTCCATCATCTCAGCTAGCTCTCTCCCTATACTAGTCATACTGCCAACATTCAAAGTTCTGACCCTCACTATCAGAGTCCTAGCCTTTACCTGCCTTTGGGCATGCTTTCCACCTCTTCTCCTCCTTTGGCCAATAGTAGCCCAATTTCCACCAGCACCCTGTTGGCCAACAGTACTGGTGGCGGTCGTTGTTAACCCGGGCCTCGACCGATCCGGTATGAATTTCTGTACTGTTTTCTGCATGTATGGTTTGGCAAAATTTTACGCCGGATGCCCTTCCTGACACAACCCTCCCCATTTATCTGGGCTTGGGACTGGCACAAAGAAATGCATTGGCTTGTGCATCCCAGTGACTGGGTTTTTCTGGGGTCTAGTAATGTCTTGAATTAGTTGGGAGAAGTTGTAAAGGTTTATGTTTTTTGAGGAGTTATTTTGGGCAATGTCTAGGCAATCAATGTTTACATCACCTAGGATGATGGTTTCATTATCTATGTTTTGGGATGTCCAGGCAAGTATGTTCTCTAATATTGGTATGTTGTTTCCTAGAGAAATATATAGAGTGATTATGCAAATGTTTTTATGATTGTTAAGTTTTAATATAGAGATTAGTACTACAGCTAGGGAGAAGTTGGGTGTTGTTTTTGAGTAGGAAATTAAAATATATTTGCTAGGGAAGAGTATTGCTACTCCCCCTCATCTCTTGTGGGGCTGATCGGCTCTTAGGCATGAATAGCCTGGGGGGAGAAATTCTGTGTCTTTTACATATGATTTTAACCAGGTTTCGGTAGCTGCTATAATATACGGGTTGTTTTGTGAAATCCACACCTGGAGTTCAGGCATCTTTTTTATAAGACTTTGGAGATTTATGGTTGATAGCATGAGAGATTTGCTAGTTTTGCTGGGGCTGGGGGGGGGGGTTATATATCACTGTACTGGGATATAATGCCTTGGCAAATTATGGGGTTATACTTATCATTTTTTTCCTAAAAATGGTATAGTTGCTGCTGGTGGTGTGATCATGGGGATGTCTTTGGAATTGTAGAATTTTTACTTTGGTTAGTACAGAGGTATTAGCCGTGAATAAGCTAGAGTGGATGTCTAAGTAACTTGATAAATGTGGATTATGTGTGGCGATTGTACAGGTGGGTGTAGGAGGTATGTTGGGTGTCTGGAAAGTTGTGACTGTTGTTAGGAGAGAGAGAGTGTAAGTGAGAGAAGTGAGATCATAGTAATAGTGGTGCTGGACATGATGGTGGTTGAGTGCAGTGTGATAGAATGAATATGAGCAGGATAGCTATAGTTTAGGGGTTGGAGTACTATGCAGACCTATTTAGAATGGGTGGAGAGGTAGAGTAGTTAGGAGGTATGGTATGACTGAGGGAGTAATTAGGGGGGTTATGGGATAGGTGGAAGAGAGGTCTGGGAGGGGTGAGGCTAGGTATAAGGTTACTGTTGTACTGTTATGGGGGGGTGGGTGGGGATGGGGGTGGGTTGAGGAGAAGAGTGAGTGTAGCGAACAGAGCAGGCCCAGCCATTGCAAGGAGAAAAGCTGAAAAACTATCAGTTTTAGGTGAGTAATAAGTTTAAGATATCAGTATCTAACAAATTATTAATCTAAGTAGCTCTGGAATGCTTTAAATAACTATCACTGTAAGCACACAAACAGGTTTGTTGGGCAGTTATAGAGAGACCTGTGATTAGTAGAGAGGGAGCTGAAAGCAAAAGCAAAAATGTACTAATTTAAACAGTGAATGCTTGGGACTGGAAGACTGTGTGTGTGTGTGTGTGTGTGTGTGTGTGTGTGTGTGTGTGTGTGTGTGTGTGTGTGTGTGTGTGTGTGTGTGTGTGTGTGTGTGTGTATGGTGTGCATGAGGCTAATTCAAGGTATTATGGCACCATCCAGTGGCAACTGGCTGGAATAATGGGGAGGGGGAGAACCCTCCTTGTTGTGCAAATACCTTTTAGCACTAAGCCATAGAACTTTACAAAAACTAAGTAGTAATTCACCTATTGCAACAGAAAAGCTGTAGGATGTTAGGTTCTGTCTTCAGATAGGTTTTATTTAGTTAAAAGCTAGCCAGGTTCAGTGAATAGAATAGACTTTTGGGGTTTTGCAATTTAGTCCCAGGTGGAGGGGAGTCATGCAGTTAAGAAACCCATGCAAACTGAAAAATAAAGTTAAATAAGGCAGAATTAGTACAAAGGTTACAGGAATGTGAAGTGGAGAGCATAAGATGGATACAGATAAAGAGAAAAAGTGGTTATATTGAATACATTTTTAATCAGCTCTGTAAAACCACAGACTAACAGCATTAACATGCAGCTTCTAAGTTAACAGGTAACAGCTGTACTATTCAGCAGTGAATACATCTACTTTGTGAATTCTTCCTAAGATTGCTTTACATTTCTGAAATCTTATTTTAAATAAAGTGGACATTTAGATATCTATGTGAAAGGTATTAATGTCCACAAAATAAAAAAAAGTCAGTGTTCTTTTTGATGTTGCTGAATTACATGTCCTCAAATAATATTCAACATTCATTTCAGCATTTCCTTTGTTTTCTTAAAACAGGAAATCAACTGCTCATAGACCAAGGACTATATCTTTACATTGCATTCTATTGCCACTACCATAAACAAACCTCCATATGTTCATTAATTTAAAAGACAAACTATGAGGTCAAATCAATTAAAAAAAGGTTACATACTACTGAGGAGGGATTAATCCGACATTATAAATACTCTCCGATACTACACACTGCTTAAATAAAGCAAACCAAAACATTATTGTATCAAATTTAGCAAAATGACATTCTGTTAATCATGCTTTGAGTAAACATTTCCATCCCCTTGGCATTTATGTAATTACAGAAATCTGGTTTCATTGCATTGATAACACTCCCTGTATTCCAGGGTATAATATCTATCATGTATTTAGATCCACTTGCAACTGCGTGTTGGGGGTAAGGGGTAGGGAAAGTATCTATATTTATCCATAACCTTACTGTCTTTTGCCAGATTTTGCATAATACACATTTGGAATTCAGTGAAGTTCTAGATACCATAAATACAATTAATTATTACATTATAGCCAGTTATATATCCTCATCTATGACCCATTCAGAGCATACAGGATACCTTAACCAGTTGAAAAAGTTAATGGTTGAACCAAATACTTTTATTATGGGTAACTTCATCAACTCACACACAAACTGGCTAACATTTATTATCAACTGGCATAATGGTTACTGTCTTTACCTCACATATAGTAAGAGTTCTAGGGTTTGAGTCTGACCTCTATTTTTTGGTTAGGTTTGTAATAGTCTACAAAAAGTGATAAACGGACTAGTTCAGCAAAGCACGGGCTGTTTATTGAACGTAAGCGCTTTCGGCTAAGATATTCCTCAGCCTTCTTCAGACAAAAACAATATGTTATTCACAGCAGAACCTTATATATAAAAATATGTGCTAATTAAAACAATTAAAGTTCACATTCATTAACCACTTGACTGGCTAAAAACTTAAATTTTAAAGGGCTAATACCTATTAACACAGGCAGTTATTTACATTCCCACTCATTGCACAATATAAAACAAGACATAACAAAACTACTTATGTTTTCTATTTTCTAAATAAACAATAAAAAAATAAACTGCGAGTTTATGAAATATTTCAAACCTATCATATGTATCAAATATTTGATCAATTATTTAATCAAACACAATAAGCTACAATACGCTAGACAAAATGGAACTCCTAAGAAAGTATAACCATAAAAAATATAAAAATATATATATAAGTATAAATATAAATATAAATAAGTAAATAAATGTAAATGTACATATTACCTACCTAGTTTAACCAATACATAAGTCACTTAAAAATGGTGACATTTATATCAATATAGAAAGGAACCAACAATTATTATTGTTATAACCATTGTTGTATCTATGAACATAAAAAGTACATATACATATATATGTGTGTATTCCCTTCATACATTATATATATAAAAATACTAATAATAGTTACAATGTGGAAACTCATCTCTTCAGTGCTTTTAGTTTGAGGATGCTCTTTATAGAGACATACTCGTTTAAACCTGGGGGTACCTATGCGAAAGTTCTAATTTGCCAAAAGACCTCCTGTGCTTCCAACGTTAATTGCCATGGACCACCCCTAATGTGGGATTTAACCTGGTGAACAACGGAAAACAGAAAGGAATGTTCCGGATGTTCACAAGTGTGCTTTGCCAGTGCATTGGTCAAGTCTTTTATCCCTATGGCATACAGGTGTTCGTAGATTCTTTTCTTAAATGACCTCTCCGTTTTGCCAATGTAAAAGGAGGGACATTTCTTACACAAGGCCACATATACTACTCCTTTAGTTTCACAATTGTACTTATCATTAATAAAATAAGTTCTGCCATTAATATTAGTTTTATTACCAGGTAGAATATATTTGCACTGGGGGCACCTACCACATTTAGCCATGCCCATGTTGTTCCCTTTAATTTTAGTTGTGTTCTTTTCAACAAGGTTCTTTAAATTAACCCGTCTATATGTGAATGTTGGACACTCTTTTGGACTTGGTGTTATCAAACAACTTTTTGGTATTTAAGGATCAGTTTTTTTTTCAAAAAACGGGAATAGCCATGGGGTCCCCCTGTGGGTGTAGCTTTGCAGGGCACTTTAGACCCCTTTTGGCAGGGGGAACATTACAAGCAAAACAAAAGGCCAACTTTCTCTTTACATATTGTACAGAATTTCACATTATTAGGGACCTTGTTTACAAGAATTGGAGCATTCTAGTGGAGGACCAGGCATTGGTTAAAGTGGTGGGACACTGTCCAACATTCACATATAGATGAGGGGTTAATTTAAAGAACCTTGTTGAAAAGAACACAACTAAAATTAAAGGGAACAACATGGGCATGGCTAAATGTGGTAGGTGCCCCCAGTGCAAATATATTCTACCTGGTAATAAAACTAATATTAATGGCAGAACTTATTTTATTAATGATAAGTACAATTGTGAAACTAAAGGAGTAGTATATGTGGCCTTGTGTAAGAAATGTCCCTCCTTTTACATTGGCAAAACGGAGAGGTCATTAAAGAAAAGAATCTATGAACACCTGTATGCCATAGGGAGAAAAGACTTGACCAATGCACTGGCAAAGCACACTTGTGAACATCCGGAACATTCCTTTCTGTTTTCCGTTGTTCACCAGGTTAAATCCCACATTAGGGGTGGTCCATGGCAATTAACATTGGAAGCACAGGAGGTCTTTTGGCAAATTAGAACTTTCGCACAGGTACCCACAGGTTTAAACGAGTATGTCTCTATAAAGAGCATCCTCAAACTAAAAGCACTGAAGAGATGAGTTTCCGCATTGTAACTATTATTAGTATTTTTATATATATAATGTATGAAGGGAATATACACATATATATGTATATGTACTTTTTATGTTCATAGATACAACAATGGTTATAACAATAATAATTGTTGGTTCCTTTCTATATTGATATAAATGTCACCATTTTTAAGTGACTTATGTATTGGTTAAACTAGGTAGGTAATTTGTACATTTACATTTATTTACTTATTTATATTTATATTTATACTTATATATATATTTTTATATTTTTTATGGTTATACTTTCTTAGGAGTTCCGTATTTTTGTCTAGCGTATTGTAGCTTATTGTGTTTGATTAAATAATTGATCAAATATTTGATACATATGATAGGTTTGAAATATTTCATAAACTCGCAGTTTATTTTTTATTGTTTATTTAGAAAACAGAAAACATAAGTAGTTTTGTTATGTCTTGTTTTATATTGTGCGATGAGTGGGAATGTAAATAACTGCCTGTGTTAATAGGTATTAGCCCTTTAAAATTTAAGTTTTTAGCCAGTCAAGTGGTTAATGAATGTGAACTTTAATTGTTTTAATTAGCACATATTTTTTATATATAAGGTTCTGCTGTGAATAACATATTGTTTTTGTCTGAAGAAGGCTGAGGAATATCTTAGCCGAAAGCGCTTACGTTCAATAAACAGCCTGTGCTTTGCTGAACTAGTCCATTTATCACTTTTTGGAGTTTTCGTGGTTTTCTTATTTTTCAGTGTATTTTGTAATAGTCTACAGACTGATTTCTTAGTATTTACCTATGAAAACCAAATATGCTTGGAAATATCTGGACTTTGTAATACCAGTTTACTTCACCAAATTGTCTCCCTACCCACCAGAGGTGATAACTTCTTGATCTTGTCCTCACAAACATTTCTCCCAATCACATCACTGCACTTGTTAGGGTTCCTATTACATGATCAAAATAATAAAACTTCAAACACCACAAGATCGAACTTGTATGTTCTAGGTTTTATAATTTCGAACACACACACAAATAAAAAAACAACATTCAGTAAGTAACTGTCGTAAACAGGGGGCAAGCCCCCCTGCACCCCCCACACCCCCTGCTCTTTAAATATACCAACTCTGAGATCACACTACAGTGCGGAAAGGGAATATTTCCCTTTACCACACTATAGTGCGATCTCGGAGTTGATATATTTAAAGAGCTGGGAGGGTGGAGGTGCAGGCGGGCTTGCCCTCCTGCTTACAACAGTTATTGAGCTGTTTTTTTTTTTTTTTTTAATTCGAATTGCTGAAACTTTGAACATTTGTGTTTGATGTTTTCAGGTTCGAAGTTTCAGCAGTTCGATAACGCAATAAGAGCCAGCACTTGTTACACCTTCCTAAGCTAAAGCTACCCATCTTGCTGTGATTGTCAATATGAAAACCTGCTTTGTGGCAGCTAATAATCCTATATTCATGGATTACTCCAATAAAATTATCCACAACTTACCGTTTTTATTGATAATTTCAAATGGTATAACTGAAGCTATGGCTTACTGCTTTGAATTTTACTCCCTCTTAGTTTGATACAGTGAGGTTTCTGTACCATCACAAAAAGATGTCCATTTCATAATTGTAAAAGGGATTTAAAAGTGGCAGACAAATCTGTCAAACATATCATTACGAAATGTAAGGCTAACTATTATTTTAGGATTGCAACTAATTCAAAAGACAATCATAAGGCCTTCTTCAGTAATATAAGCAGCCTAAAAATAAAAATCAATTTGGTACTCAACTTATCTCTATTGGTAGCACATTCTCTGATCCCAGGGACATTGCTAATATTCTAGAGGAAAATTCCCTCCAACTTCACTTCACCAACCCTCCCCCATCCCATCAACCCATCAACCCTTCCATCCCCCTCTTGGATAAATTTGTACTGAGTCCATTTGCTACTTTCTAAAATTAAAAACACTACTCCTGTCGGTCCTGACAATATCCTGGATACCTGCTGAAAGTGTTATGTCTCAGTTAGCACAACTCTTCCACTAAATCTTCAACCTGTGTCTCTGTATTGGTAATGTCTTTGATGTGTAGGACATGTCACTTATGATTCAGTTGCATAAAGGTGGTTTCTCTACTGACCCTGGGAATTACAGTCTTATTAGTCTTACTAGTATTATTTGCAAGGTTACAGAGGGTAATAATGCTGAACTATTAAACAGTGATGTAAGGTGGCGTTATATCCCTGGATACACATGAGTTCTTTGAAAAGGTTACTGATGCCATGGCTATAGGGCATACAGGCAACACTGGTTATTTGGACTTTTCCAATGCTTTTGACATTATGCCACATGCTTGCATTATTGACAAATTTTCCAAACTCAACATTAGCCTATACAGTTCACTGGATTTGTAACTGGTTGTCTGACTGCACACGTATCATTAATGCCTGTGGTATTTACCATAGATAGAAATATAGCACTATTAGTGGCCTACTCTTAGGTGCCCTTTTCTTTGGTATACATTTCTGTGGCACAAAGGCTGATATCAAGGGATTATGACTATCAGCTCTACAATGATTTCAAATTCAGGGTGATTATCAAATTGCATTCTGAAACTCAAATTCTCCAGCAAGGGAAAGACTAAACTAATGTATGGTATGTTAATCATGGATTATCTTCAAAACTAAGAAATGCAGTATAGCTTCCTTTGGTAAATATAGCATCACTGCTGCTTGCCATACATATAGCATTCTTCATATGTTTGTCATATTCATCAGGGACTTGGATATGTGTGTTGTTAACAGACTCTACTTTTACAACCTTCCGTCTGTGGTAGTAAGAAAATTATTTTACCTTGCACAACTTTTCCTTGATGGTACGTCTTTAAGGTCTAAAGTAGTTATAGTGCAACTTTATTCATCCATTATTAGGCCAACCATTGAGTATAATGCATCCTTGGCACATATCTCACTAAATACCTAAACCAGCTTAAGAAACCTCAATGTTTCCTTAACTTAAAAGATTTTAGGTCTCAGTACCCTTAGCTGCGCTGATAGCCTAAAACTCCTGTCCCTGTATCCAGTGTCATACAGACGTCTATGGGATGATCTCTGCTTAGCTTTATGTGCTATGAATAATCCAGCACTCACTGAACTCCTTTCAGCTGCATAGAACCAGTGGTAAATCAAACCCACATTCTACAGACCTAAGCCTAGTATCAACATCAACAACACTAGATGATGTGGTGACAGATACCAATGCATCCCCCATTTCTGAAATAGGCTACCCTTAGCTATCAAGCAGAATACTTTCCCAACAAACTTTTAAACCAGTCTAGATGACTGGATGGGTGATCACATATTTTCACCTGGGATATCTGGGGAAAATCTATGTAAAGGGGGGCATTAACAGTCTCCCACCAGTTTTGGGTGATGTGGCTGATCTGTCTCCTTTGGTGGTAAACTTAGTAAACAGATATGAACCTATGAACCTTCATCTGATATGCAATCAGTGTATAGTGAAATATCTGACTGAAAACAAAGTCCAAAAATAAAGCTTTTGAAAAAAAATGCCATAGAGTAATATTTTTATGTAATTTTTTTGTTGATGTTGTTGCGCGATATTTTATGGTCTACCTTACATTTTTTTTCTTCTTCATTTCTGTAAGACTAAAATTCTGTTGCTCTGTTATGGCAATTCTTCTATGTTTTATTTGCATTCTGCTTACCTTTTTTTCACCTGCTTGTGCTTCTTTACTGAAAGTGGTGGATGTCTAGGTACTGTGTTTCTGTTGGAAGTGCGTTTTTTTTTCTGTATAGAAAGTATTTAGAATTCTTACTGTGGTGGACAAATGTTGGGCAGTTAGAGCCGAGAATTAAAGCTATGAGCTGTTAACAAGCTATTTCCTGGACTCAATGTTTTGATTCAGTAAGCCTCTTTTCCCCTACGTTGTCATTTGGAGAAAGTTATTTAAGCAAGCAGTGACATCCAAGTCAAATCTAAAAATGGTCCATGTGGATTAGCGTTGTACCCCAATTAACAAATGAAAAACGAAGGTAACAAAAGTTCTAAGTGGATGATCAAACAGTAATTGCTTTACGAAGCTTTGTATTGGCTACAGTTTACTTAGTAGTGCCCTTCATTTCTGTGTAATTGTGGAGAAAATAATAACATACTTCCACTCTAAGATGTTTATAACCTTAAAATAAGAAAATATTCTTGACAGTTTTCACTCATTACCTTAATATAAAATTAGCATTTGCCAATGCTGAATGTTGACCTTGGTGGTGGTGCTCAACAAACTAGTAAGAAAGTATGAGAGGGACAGAGAGAGAGAGAGAGAGAGAGAGAAAAGAAAGGTGAAACAGCACAGTGTATACATGAAGAACACAGCTAAAGGATATCACAAGTCAGTTCCATTTTATTTATTTGTTTGCCATTTCATGAGGCAATAGCAAACCACACAGCAGTGACAGCACATATATCATAGCCAAACTATAAAAAATGGAAAAAGTAAAGACTACAATGAAAATATTTTCATTACATTTCATTAAGAAACAATATGTACTTCAGAGCAGGTATTTCAACATAGTTTTGCACTTTGCTGTTGGCTTAGGTTGATATGCAGAATTTAACACTGGAAGTAATTTTTGAATTGTTATACCTATGCTTACCCTTCAGTAGTGAAAAGGTAATTACTACCCACAGGC
This sequence comes from Protopterus annectens, assembly GCF_019279795.1. NCBI lineage: Eukaryota > Metazoa > Chordata > Ceratodontiformes > Protopteridae > Protopterus > Protopterus annectens. The sequence goes on along the minus strand of NC_056739.1, from coordinate 1,896,383,680 downwards.
AGTGCTTAGGAGGTTCTTGGTATTATCTGTTGTAATAAGAGCATTGGCAGGAATATATAATTTTAAGGTGAAAGATAACCTTGTTCTTCAACTGTGTTTAACTTGTCTCAATTCATATTTCTATAGGCAGGTGATTCCAATTGGTTGGGAATACCTAACTACAATTCTGTCTCCCCAGTACTTGAATAAATTGTATTATATCTAGTGTTAGTGCTCTTTTTCTGTTAGATCTGAACCTGAATTGGAACTTAATTTGTGTACAAGGTGTGGGCAATAGTCAGTGTGTAGACCTCTGAAAGTAAGAGAAGATGGAAGTGAGGTATAAGTCAGGACTAGGAGACATTTGATCTTGTGGAGGGATGTGTAATGGTGTTTCAAGTGAAGTGATAGTGCTATAAACCTACAGATTTTGTTTGTTTGGATTGGTTGCGTGATATAACACAAGCATGAAATATCTACTGAAAGTCCATGTTCTTGCTTTGGTATTAGGACATTAATGACAATGATCCTCCTGAATTCCAGAATTAGAGAGTTTGATATTGGGCAATATGAATTGAGCTGAACTGTAATCTGTATACTATAAACTCTGTGCATTCCCTTAAAGATAGTAGAGGATCAAATCAAGCCCTAAATTTCTTTATATGTGGACTTGTTTGATTTTAGTGTTATTAGGGTTAGTAATGGCTAAGGCGTTTTTATTTGTTTTAATGTATAAGGCAAACCAAACAGCACATGGTGTTTTGAACATTAATTAAAAGTTATTTGTTTCAAACCAATGCTATATCTGGTTGATGTCTGCCCATAGCCAATTCTGGATCATTTTAATAGTGTGTCAAGTTCCATGGTGTAGGATATTGTCTGTAGAAAGGGTGACTGGTGATGCAGGTATTAAGCTAGTCAGATAACTGATGACAAATGAGAATAATTTTGGGCCTAATACTAATCACTGCAGTAGAGCTGAGGTTGTCCCTAAATAGCAAATGTGCTCACTTGCCTGGACTTATAAAAGTCTGTTTATTAGATGGTTTTGAAACCAGTAAGTCAGTTAATAAAAGTGGGCAATTGAGGTTTTTCTCTGCTGTATCCAAATGATGATGGAAGATACAGTGGTGGTGTTTGCGTGTGTGTGTGTGTGTGTGTGTGTGTGTGTGTGTGTGTGTGTGTGTGTGTGTGTGTGTGTGTGTGTGTGTGTGTGTGTGTGTGTGTGTGTGTGTGTGTGTGTGTGTGTGTGTGTGTGTGTGTGTGTGTGTGTGTGTGTGTGTGTGTGTGTGTGTGTGTGTGTGCACGCACTCTCATTTGGTCAGCTGCTATAAAGGCTATAGAAATATAACATTTTGAGAGCTGTATGACCTTCCTCTTACAACTAAAGCAAAGTTATAAATGTCAGAGCAAATGCTCATGGACTTAGCCTCAAAATTAAAACACTATTTACCTAAAAATACCACTAAGTAACTATCATGAAACAGTTTTAGACTGTTCCTAACTATGGTATGCAGGAAGGAGTAAAGTACAATACTAGAATATTATGCCCAGTAAGCCTAAAGATACTCCGCAGCATTTCATGAGTCCTGAATAAATGTATAGTAAAGCGCCTTCAATTATATATTTTGACTCTGTCAGTATATATTAGCTGTACATTAAGCAGTACAAGCAAGCAAGTAATAAAATTCAGACAGTTTTTACTACAAACTAAGTAAGGTATACCAGGCTCTTGATGGCAATGCTTATTAATTTCATTGCATTTTCATAGATTAGATTAGTACTAGGCTAACTGCCCTTGTGGACCATTTTAAGCCTAGACAATTATCCCATTTAAGAATCAAACCCTATATCTTATGCTTGTAAGGGAAGCACCTTAACCATTATGCCAACCTCCCACCTCCCATTTTGTCCCATCTGTGCTGTGTGATGCAGTACTTTCTTTTTGAACTGATACAGGTTCTGCATTGACTATAAAGAGAAGGAGAGAGCATGATATTTGATAAATGGATAGAGAGGTAGTATATTTTAAACAAATGATACAAAGCAGAAACATGAAGCTACTCATCAGATTTTGACTGCTTCCTTACATGTAATTGATGGATGTTTGTTGGCTTTAACTGCCAAAATACAACTGATCAGATTTTTTTTGTGTAGTTAATATCTTTTATTGTATGACTATGTGATCATTCTTTGTGTGAGACTGTTATGCATTGCATAGTATTGGAGTCTTTCTCCCTTCCCCATTAATCTGTGGTCATAGAGTCAGCATATGTAAGCTAAGCAGTTATGGGGAGATGATGATCCCAGATGTGTGGGTCTAGAGTGGCTTGCCTACTAGCAAAAAAAAATTAATTTGATCTGTTCAAGTCTTCTGTAGGTGAACAGAGCTCCTCATCAGATGTAATTCAGGAGTCAGATGTCAAGTGATTATGTGTTTGTTCATAGGGAAAGAGTTTTTTTTTTTTTTTTTTTTTTTTTTTTAGAAAATCTATATTACTGTCTTTCCATATCATTGCTTACATATTAATTTCCCCTCAACATAAGTGATCAGACAGTGGTATATTACTTCTCAGGCTAAAATGCACATAACTTCTCCTCATATTTCACTTAATTCTTTACACATATATTGATTATTATAGCTGCATGGAATGCTATATATTCACTCATACATATCATAAGCCTGAAGTGTATACATTCCCCCGGATTCTGCAAGCCCTGCACGGTGTGCAGGACTAGTGCAGGAGCTCCAGCAGGCAATATGTCTGCTGTACGATCCAGGAATAACCTGTAGGGGTGTGCACGAGCGTTCCTGCACTAGTCCTGCACGGACTTAGCCCCTGTATGCAAATTACCCCATGTGCAGGAGAAATCCATGCAAATGAGGTGAATTTGTGATCCAGGAAGCTGGAAACTGGCTGTGCAGGACTAGTGTAATCTGCAGAAATGTATTCCGTCAGTAACAGAGTACATTTCTGCATGTTACAAAACGGAGCCATGACAGCTCCAAATAAAGGGTGAATATCATGTAGAAAGCATGTCAATTGCCAGCTATAAGGCCACTGGCATGGAAAACACTTTCAAAAATAAAAAAAAATCAACTTTTATTTTTTTTAGTCGATCTCGGCTGTTTAAGCGTAGGGCAGCGGCGCACAAACAGGATAGGGCGGGGGGGGTAAGAAAAAAAACATAAAATAAGCATTCTAACCAAAATCACTATTTTGCCATTATACTGAATGGCAGACATAAGACAACATGGCTAGTGAATAGTGATTGCTAAGGGGGGAGGCTCAGTGTAGGACATGTAACTATGCATTAGCAGGCAATCCTATGCAAATGAGGGTAATGATGCTAAATCCCAGATTTCCCCTGCATATTAGTCAGCACCCAACAGTGTAAGAGCAGAAATAGCTTGGTGCAAGCCTAGGAGATAGCTGACATCATAGGAGTGTGTGTCAGGCATACTGTAAGTGGATTGGAGCCCTGTGGTTCGGGTTTGCTCCTAGCTTAGCAGACCTAAGCAAGGGGGTGTGTCTGAGGCTGCCTAGCACTCTTTACATTGCCTAAGAAGATGTGCACACCACGCACCGGGTTTTAAAGGAAAAAAAAAGTAAACCAGGAAATAACAGCTCTGTGCACATTTCAGCATGCTGTTTGTGTGGCGTGCTCCCTGGGCTCATGCAGGAAGGCAATGGGAAGGGAAAACAGCAGTAGGAAGGTAATCTAGAAAAACTAGCATAGCTGGCAGGTGAAATGTATCAGAATCAGCCAATTACACAGGCAGCAGACCAGCCCAGCCCAGAACACTACTATAAACTATGCAAACACCTTTCCCTCTGTTGTTTCTCATACTCTACAGCACTGGTGTATACAAGCAGGAAACTTTTAACAAACAAAACAACAAAATGATAGGGGTTGCAGCAGCTATCATACAACATGTGGAAGAGTCTGAGGGTGGTGAGGATGAGAATGCTGTTGACCAACCCACAGTGAGTAGACACAGAAGAGTGTACAGACCCAGCGTAACCTGCCAGGGGTTACATGAGCTGGAGATAGTGGAGCACTATAGGGTGGACAGGGACCTCCTACAGCAAATTGTTGAGCTGTGCCGGTCACGCCTAACACACAGAACTAACAGAGAGAAACCCATCCCAGTGGATACCAAGGTATGTGTAGGCCTAGAAATACTAGCCACAGGTACCTCCCAAAGCCCAACTGGCGATATCATGAGGATCTCACAGGCATCAGAATCCAGAGTATTCCACCAATTCCTGGATGCCATGTCAGCACATGCCAGTGAGCACGTATATTTCCTCAACACACATGAGGTGTTGGCCAGCAATATGCATCTCTTCCACCAAATAGCAGAATACCCTGAGGTGTTGGGTGCTATAGACTGCATGCACATATGCATCAAAGTGCCACCTGATTAGTGAGGTAGGGTCTACATCAAATGCAAGGGCTTCCCCTCCATCAACTGCCAGGTCGTGCGCAATGCCCAGAGCATTATAATGAATGTGTGTGCTGGCTGCCCTGGAAGCTATCACGATTCCCACATCTGGCATCTGACACAGCTGTACCAGAGTTTTGCCAGTAGGGACATCCCTTATGGTCACCTTGTGGGGGATGCTGGTTATGCACTGGAGCCATGGCTGATGACACCCATCAGAAATGCACACACACCCAAACAAGAATGTCATAATGAGGCACACTCACAGACCAGAATAATAATAGAGCATGTGTTTGGGATGCTCAAGTCATGGTTCCAGTGCCTGGACACATCCGGTGGAGCCTAGCAGTACTCACCAGCTACATGTATCCAAATTGTCATCGTATGTGCCATGCTACACAATATGATCCTGTGGAAACAGCTGCAGCAGGAACAGCATGGGGCAGGGCCACACAACCCCCCACTAACGCCAAGGCCTGCACAGGCACAGAGTGACTCGGAGGAGGAACATCCTGAGCCTGCTCCAGTAGGCAGATGGAGGCATGCCCAGTATCCCATGGCCTTGGCAAAGAGGCAACGCATAACACATACACTGACATAGTAAGGACCCAAGGAATGACACCTCTCTCTGACTCGCACATACAGTAAAAGGGATGTCAAACATGACACTAACTGTGCTCAACCATGTATAGGGAGTGTACTATGCACATCCAACATAGGCAGCCCTCAGCACCATCCTCATTACTGGCACACCCACAAGGTAAGTCACTCCCCTTACAGATTGCTGATTGGAGTAGTATGTGTAGTCACTTGTATCTATGGTATGGATGTGAGCATGCAAGGGAATCGGGTGGCTGAATAGGATGCCAGCAGATAGTAGACATCTATAGTGGCACCATGAGATCTGTAACAAATACGGGTGTCACCATAGTAGCCAGTACTACACAGGGTGACAAAACCCACTGCAGGGAATGTGCTGGGCCACAGGTGTGTCCATATGACTCACACATGCCAGTCAGGGAGGTTCACATACCTAACAACAGTCTCAGCCAGCAGGACAGATGTAGACAAAAACAAACAAAGGCTGTGCTATGGCATCTGAATGATGCCTATGGGTAACCCCCCCCCCCCTCAGGCCTACACAGACAGACAACATCAGGTCAGGCAGTGGGATGTTAGTTCTGAAGGGTAGGAAGTCAGAAACTAATATGTAGGTCAATCAAACCTAAGACCTGTAGGACACTGATATGCCTCTAGTCAGCATGATAGGTTAGAATACAGAAAGAAATGGAGTACCCGACATACTAGTACAGTCATACCAAATGTGTACAAGTGTCAGGTGTGCCCCCCATCGTATGTAGAAATGCAGAAACAGTCAGGTGTGCCCCCCCCAATCCTGTGTAGAAATGCAGAAACAGTCAGGTGTGCCCCCCAATTCTGTGTAGAAATGTAGAAATAGTCTGGTTGCCCCCCATTTCTGTGTAGAAATGTAGAAACAGTCAGGTGTGCCCCCCTATCCTATGTAGAAATGTAATAACAGTCAGGTGTGCCCCCCCAATCCTGTGTAGAAATCTAGAAACAGTCAGGTGTGCCCCCAGACAACCCTATGTAGACATGTAGTAACATGTATGTGTAGGTATAATACCAGTGGAGCACAGATGCCCAGAGATGGCCAAAGTAGCAGGATAGATTGTAGCATTTGCACAATATGCAGGTATGTGTGTGTTAGGTTGATGTGTGTTTCATATTGTGTGAGAGTTGTCAGTATGTATGCATGTTGAGGTATGACCTGGTGGCCATTGCCCACTACTGCTGATGACAGGGCCAGGTTCTCACAACTGCAGTGCCAAAGACAATTCCCACCAGTATAACACATGCTAGCAGTAAGTCGTTGTAAATTTATGGTGGTAATATGTGTCACCATCTGAAAGTTTGACATGGCATGGCTGTTGGGCTAGATATACAAGCAGTACACAGGGGAAAGTACCCCAGACATACAGTATATATTGTGTAACTGTGAAATGGACACACCCTTGTACCTGTACAAACAGGTATGCATCACATTATCTGGTCCTGTAGGAGGGGATACCGGTGTTGTCTGCCCGAGCACTTGCGGATCACAAAGGAGGTAGGACTGATGTATTGGGAAACAGCTGATGTACCTGCACATGCCAGAATAACTGGAATGCCCCATGCATATCTGTGTGTCAGATGCAAGTAGTGTCCATAGCACACAGCCAAACACCACCCATAGGTACCTCTCTGGTCGTATCCCTGCTGTGGGGATAATAACAACATAACACACTCCATGTAAGCCATATGCAAGGCCATGTGGGAAAACCACAGTAACATGTCCACCATGTTCCACTGCATGAACTGTGGACCAGCACCACAACACAACTGTGATGAGGTGATAATCTTAGGGAAAGTATCAGAGAATGTATGCATAATATATGGAAGAGGAAAGAATAACAGATGGGGGTGTGACAGCATGGGCAGCATGGAATGTGCAAGGTCCAACACAAAGCTGTGTGCACAGGGTATCCCTGGCTGCAAACACATAAATGAGTGGCTACATACCTGGCCATACACCACAATAGGGGTAATTCCCTGACTCATTGCCCCTGCCTCTGGGTAACCTGTGTGAATCTGTACAGCTGTGAGGTATTGCCAAAGCAAGAAAAGGCCATACTGTCATGTCAATGGATGTACAAGTATGGGATCGTCTGCCAGCACTGTACCAAGGTGCTAAACCGGATACATAGACCCAGCAGCAAGTGTCTGCAGCTCCCCCTCCAGAATGGCATAACTTACAATGAATACGTAGGTGTCTGCCCACAATACCAGACACAGCTGCAGTCACCCTTGTACCCCAAGACATCACTGTGAGCAAGAATGTCCACCTGACAGTACATGAGGACAGAAAACATCACCGTGTATAACAGTACACATGTCTGAATATCTCTGCTAACAGCAGTACCATGTAGCTGAAGCAGCACAGACACAATCACCTACAGTACACACTATCCCTTGCACAGTTTGTCCCCATATTTCCAAATGATCAATGGATACCCTGCAGAAACAGTTGGCTACCTGTAGGTGTACAACACAAAGGTCTGCACTGGAGTACAAACTACCTGGAATCGATCCACACATTCAGTACAGAAGGGCATACTGGGCATGCTCACACACAGAGGAATGAAGGCAGTGTCAGACAACAACATACTGAAAGGTCATACTGGGCATGCTGACACACTTAAACAAATGAAGCCCTTGTCTGCAAACAACAATGGAACATACATATCTGGCAGTTGCAGATGTTAATGCATACACTCCTCAGTATGCACCAGTCATGCTTTGCACACACAGTGGATAGGAATGCAGACATAGATCCAAGGACAACACACTATAATAAGCCAAAAGTAGACATACATAGATGTGTGGAAGAAAGTGACTGTGACAAGGAGCCATCCATTATGAGGCCTGTCCCACCCAGCACACAGCCATTACAACCACATGAGCTGTAAATGTCACTCACCGTAGACATTAGCCACCAGTATCCATCAGCATTACAGACTATGTGGTGCAAGTGCAAGCTGGGCAACATGACTGTACAAGGAAGTAGTCATCTAGCAGCTGTATACATGTACCTGTTGAATATAACCCTGTGTGTGCCTGCATGTGGCATGTCAACCTCTAGATGAATGGGTTATAAGACATGCACACACACTGCCCTCCCCATAGCCCCATAAGACAAGCCTGCTGAGGTCATCCACTTTGAAATACACTTTTGGGAATGGTGTAGCACAGTAATCTCTGTGGTGCATCGTATAACTGCATACTGCTGTGGTGTGATAAACTAGTAAGGTAGGAGCTCTAATCTCACACATGGCAACTGTGTGTGTGTGTGTGTGTGTGTGTGTGTGTGTGTGTGTGTGTGTGTGTGTGTGTGTGTGTGTGTGTGTGTGTGTGTGTGTGTGTGTGTGTGTGTGTGTGTGTCTGTCTGTGTAGACAGCAATACCTTTTAGGCTAGTCACACTCACTACAATTCAAATGCCCTACTTTGGCAAGGCTGCTGCTGTCATTCACTGTGAAATACACCTTTGGGAAAGCTGTAGCCCAGTAATCTACGTGGCGCATCTTATAAATGTGTACTGTTGTAGTGTGATAAACTAGTTGGGTAGGAGTTCTAATCCCCAACATGGCAACTGTGTGTGTGTCTCTGTCTGTGTAGAGAGCAATGCTTTTTAGGCTAGTCACACTCATTACAATTCAAATGCCCTACTTTGGCAAGGCTGCTGATGTCATTCACTGTGAACTACACCTTTGGGAAAGATGTAGCCCAGTAATCTCTGTGGAGAATCCTAGGACTGTGTACTGCTGTAGTGTAATAAACTAGTTAAGTAGGAGTTCTAATCCCGGACATGGCACATTTGTGTGCATGTGTCTCTGTCTATGTATGGAGCACTGCTTTTTAGGCTACTCCATGCTCACTACAAATCAAATGCCCTACTTTGGCAAGTCTGCTGATGTCATTCACTGTGAAATACACCTTTGGGGAAGGAGTACTCCCGTAATCTCTGTGGCATGTCCTATAAGAGTGCAATGCTGTAGTATGATATAGAACTCTGATAGGGGTACTGTTCCCACACATAGCAGGTGTGGATGTTTGTGTGTGTGTGTTTCTATGTCTGTGTAGGGAGCAATGCTTTTTAGGCTAGTCACATTCTCTACAATTCAAATGCCCTACTTTGGCAAGCCTGCTGATGTCATTCACTGTGAAATACACCTTTGGGGAAAGAGTACTCCAGTAATGTCTGTGGCGCATCCTAGAACAGCATAATGCTCCAGTGTGATATAGAACTCTCACAGGGGTTATATTCCCACACATGGCAAGTGTGGATGTTTGTGTGTGTGTTTCTATGTCTGTGTAGGTATCAATACCTTTTAGGCTAGTCACACTCACTACAATTCAAATGTCCTACTTTGGCAAGGCTGCTGCTGTCATTCACTGTGAAATACACCTTTGGGAAAGCTGTAGCCCAGTAATCTACGTGGCACATCCTATAAATGTGTACTGTTGTGGTATGATAAACTAGTTAGGTAGGAGTTCTAATCCCTGACATGGCAACTGTGTGTGTGTCTCTGTCTGTGTAGAGAGCAATGCTTTTTAGGCTAGTCACACTCACTACAATTCAAATGGCCTACTTTGGCAAGCCTGCTGATGTCATTCACTGTGAAATACACTTTTGGGGGAGATGTAGCCCAGTAGTCTCTGTGTCACAAATTTCTTATATGGTGGCCCTAGTATATGTCACAATGTTCACCTTACAGGGATAACAGATGTGAAGTAGCTGAGAGGCTGGGGTGCAAATCCATACCCCTACATGTGACATCAAGGCCAGGTGAACAAAGTTAACAACCCTTGTATTACCCAAAGAACACTCTCACCACATGTCTCTCTCTCACACACACACACACACACACACACACACACACACACACACACACACACACACTTGCCTAGGCAACAACCACTATGTTGGTAGTACCCTGCATATTGCCAACTGATAGTAACCATGCTGTGATTGCAGTGGGTTACAGAGGGCATGACACCCTGTCCATCAGTCCAATAGGCATGTACATACAGACAGTGTACCTTCCCTATGTTCCCTACTGGACACCTGCAACACCTGTGGTGCCATCAAATGTGACCCACAAAGGATATACCATGCCTTAAATACATGCCCTGTATGGACAGATGCCACTGACACCAGGGAATACCTGTATCATGCTATCAATGTAAGTGCAGGGTCAACCTGCTGTCCATTAACAGTTCCCACCACATGAGTCCAGGACTGGCACATCTGATGAAAAAAATCCGTGTACACAACATGGGCCAGACACCCCAGGTACAGTTCCACATGTCACTATACATGCATGTAGGATGTGTGCACATCCCAGATACTGTCCATGTCATGGACAAAGGAACACATACATGGCAAGCAATGCACAGCAATGGCCACACACAATAGTCACCCAGGTGACTGGATGGTGAATACAATACCCACTTAGGTGGGCCAATTCAGACACTACACCCCTGAGCCACACTGTAGACCATTGTTATGTGGCCTGATGCCAAGGTATACCCACCACCTAGCCTTGTATAGCCATCTGGCACAGTCGACCACTACACACCCATGAAGCAATGCACCCATGCATGTCAGTACTGGCATCCTGTATTTGTGTGTGTGTGGTGTATGATGCCTATGACCACATTCACACTCACTACAACCCCTATTGGCATACTGAGGCATGCTGTCTGATGTCAATCACCTCCACATACCCTTTGCCCATATAACCTCCAGATAACCCCCGTGGTGCATGTGATACCTGCACAGTACTGTATTATGGCAATCTAACTAGTGATGAGTTGTATTCCTGACCCTGCCAAGTTTGTCAATGTGTGTGGGTCCCTGAGAGAGTGTGGGTGTGTTGATGCTGACACGTGTTCATGTTGACAGGCACGTGTACTACACCTACCGTATAGCTACCATATCACTGTTGCAGATGTCACTCACCATCACATATACATTTGGAGGGCTCCTCAACATGTAACCTATGTGGCACATCCCATAACTGCATAGACATGTGATAGCAGTACATAGTCAATTTGGAGTTTGATACCCTGCACTGGTAGGTGTGTGATACAACATGCTTAAGTTTTACTCTCCCAACCCTCCCTGACTTATCTTTGCCTCTGTCTGCCTCTCTCACTCCCTCTCTAGTGGATGTGGAGACATACCTGCTTTGCTTAGGCAGCAGCATGTGTTTTGTAAGTGATGCTCATGATCAGCTGATGGGCTCTACATGAATTGCAACCCTCCTCCAGCTGATTGCATGTGGAACAGCTGTGGTAACATTCCCATAGCCAATTGCATGGAAACACACTCCAATATCTAGGAACATCATGTTGGTGTTGGACCTTTTCATTCACTGTGAGCAGGACCTAGATCTGTTGTTTGTCAAATAGCATCACAGATGGATTGGGGATTTACCTCTAACAACATACACTGTGGAAACAGGCCAACACACAGGAGGGGGATGTGCCTGTCTTGACTACAGACTGTAAGTGTTGTTATAGTGCATTTGGAGTAATGTTTATTTAACAGGGTGTGTGTGGATATGGCTGTCCTACATCTTCTAATACCTGTCATGTCAGTGTTATGTTTATGAGGAAACCCCCTTCTGTAGGGTCATCTGCAGACTGGGCAGTGTGTGGTGCCTTATGTTCCTTGTGCTACCCACAAAGCACCTATCTGTGAACTGCAGAAGCATAGTGTGAGGATTGCAGTCAGTACATGGTGACAGTCGTGAGAGTTACTGACTTTATATCCCTCATAGGACATATGTTGCAACAAACCCTGTTACAACAGTAAATGTATGTGGTTATCACAGCAGCATGTCAATACTGGCACTGTGTTTGTGCCTCCAGCCACAACTCTGTCAACCTTTGTACATATGCCATGCAGTAAGAGGTGCATATGTTCTGTATACCACAAGCCAGTGAGATATCAGACTGCTACACATGTTATGTATAGTAGGGGTTATATTTGAGGACATAACCTGGGCATTCTCTGGTTGTGTGTACAGTACTGAGGTCTGTGTACTTATGGTGATTGTCGACAGTGTGTGTATTGTGAATATGTCCAATTGCATGTTGAGAAGAGCAAGCTAAGAACACAGTTGAAAAACAACCTCCAGAGGAACCAGAACCAGTAGAAGTGTTAAAACACAATTTTATTACCAGTTGTTAAATGCTTTCATTAAAAAACTTCATCATACATGAATCAGCTGATGATGTTGATATCTGGGCGATGAAACCTGATAAAGGGGGAGGGGTGGTAGTGATGAATTCAGTGGATTATCAATATCAAATCAATGCATTGCTTTTTACTGAGAAGTATAGTGAGGTTTCACAAAATGAAATTAATGTAGCATTCCAGAGGATTGATTTGCTATTAGAAGATATGCTGCTACAGGGTGAAATTACTAAGAATGACTATGATGTCATGTTAAATGAAAAACCTGCATTAGCAAGTATATTCGGTATTCCGAAAATACATAAGGGTCTTGATAACCCTCTTTTTAGAACAATAGTTGATGGTTATAGGTCAAAAACATATTATATTGCACAGTGGATAGACAGCCATGTCAAAAAGGGTATTTCTAACAAAATTAATATTTTAAATGATTTTTGGCAATTTTTAGAGAAGTTCAATGCTGTCCCTTACTGTAACACTAGAATTTTTGTGCCTATGGATGTTCATGACCTTTTTCCTGTAATATCACATGATGCAGGTTTATCTTGGTTTGAACAACAACTTTTTTTCTACTGGTACAATGAGTAATACTCTGGTAAATGCTTGTGTAACTCTAATGGAGGCAGTTTTGAAAAATAATTTTATATACTTTGAAGGTCAAAATATATAGACAGACCGTTGGTGTGGTAATGGGGGCTGCATGTGACCCAATTTTGCAAATCATGTTATGGACCAGTGGGAGGAAGAATATATCTTGCATAGTTAATATTCAACCTGGTGGTCTCTATACCTCAGATTTTTGGATGATGTTTTCATTTATTGGATTAGCACAGAAGAAAAATTAAAAGAATGTTTGGTTTATGTAGACAGTACTGTAGAATTTTTTACATTTTCTTCTGAATATCATGTAAATAAAATTTCCTTTCTTGATGTGGAGGTAGGAAAAGATTAAGATAATCATTGTTTCTATTCCAATTTATACAGAAAATCTACCTTTTCGAATAATTACATTATTCCAGCTGGCACACTAGACATCAAAAGAAGGCTGTGGTCAAGGGGCAGCTGGTACGTGTGGCCAAAATGGTTTCCAAAAAGGAACACTTTATAATAGAAGCCAAAAAAGTGGTGGATATGTTTAGTAAAAGGGGATACCCCAAAGATTTATTGAACAGTGTGTATTATGAAGTAAAAACCAAGATGGACAATGTTTTTTATGTACCTATATTGGGACAACAAAGAATGGAAATTGTAGGTAGAGATTTGATAAATGTGAATAAAAACTATACACTAAGTTTCATTACCACTTTTTAATTTGGGCAGTTCAACAATATTTGAGAGCATTTGTAAAAATTGGGCCGTGTTCTTGAAATATGATGACATGATGGAAAAATTAGGTCCAACACCAATAGTAGTATATAGGAAGGACAGATCTTTTAAGATGACATTAGAAAGGAAAATACAAAGTACCCACAATAGAGGTAGTTCTGGTACAAAAAATGTGGGTGTTGTTCTACATGTTCCTATACTACAAACACTTTTCATATAAGAAAGAGGAAATATAACGTGAGGGGGTGCTATTCATGTAACACGTCTAATGCGGTCTACTTAGTACAATGTAACCACTGTCCAGGTTTTTAAGTTGGAAAAAACAGTAGACCTTTTAAAAAGCATATTTATGAACATATTTTAGACATTAGGAACAAAAAATCCACTAATGCACTTTATAGACGTGTGGAAAGGTTCAACAATCATAGTTTTAATTTCTTGATTATTGAGCAGGTTAAAAAAGATATGCAAGAGTGGATTATGAATGAACACTTAGACACTAAGACAAGAGTGAGTTGAGATGGCAAATATTTTAAATGCCTACAACCACCCTGGGTTAAATGACAGTTGTTCTATTACCCCCTTATTAAAGCTTATGCATTACAGCATAAGGTGACTTAGCTTTTAGAATTAATTTTACATTTATATATTTAAACAAAAAGTATTTTAACATGGACTATGTGATAGTTTATTTATGATGCTTGTATATAGTTTTTAACTAATTGTATAAATTTACAATATTTAGTGTTTATGACTTTAATGCTGTTGAATTAATCAACATCATGTGACTTTGAATAGGGGTATATATTTGGAGTTTTTTAGTATGTACTTGTTCTGATGAAGTTTTTTAATGAAAGCGCTTAACAACTGGCAATAAAATTGTGTTTTAACACTTCTACAAGTTTTGCTTCCTCTGGAGGTTGTTTTTCAACTGTGTTCTGTTGTGAATATATACCTTGGCCTGTGTACAGACTGTGGTAGATGTCATTGTTCTTGATCCTGTTCTATCTGATGTTACATGCTGCTCCACTGTATGTTGCCCTATTATCTTACATGTTTTAGGGCCAAACATACACATGTCCCATACCACAGACAGGCATCGGACCACATTGTGTAATGGCCCAGTATATGTAGGGTTAGTGTGTGAGTGGCACATATGAGGATGGCATTGATCAGATAGTCCATATACTATAATATTACACAACCTTATCATATGTGGCAGTGTTCACATTGGTTGTGGTTATGCACTTTCACACAGGTGTCTGTTACTCTCTGCTGTGACATGCCTCTAGAGCCTGCTATATATGCAGGTACATGTGTATTCCCCCATAGGAAATGTAGGTCAGTGTTGTGGCAGTCTGCCTGTAGCCTGCACAGTGCTTTGTTACATGACTAGCAGCTTAGTGTACTTATCCAGTGAGATGTTATGACCAGATACTTACCACATGTACTGCTGCCAGGCCACCATAACAGTCATGTATGTCTGACAAAGCAGTGGGATTATGTACAGATGTATGTCACTGACTAGTGGGTAGGATGTGGCCATGGCACCTCTCTACCAGCGGTTATTACATGTCAGGACAGACAGGGGTATGTGAATACATAACCTATGGGGGCAAATGTATACCAGAATTTATGTGATATACCCATCTACATGGCTGTTAATATCTACATTGTCAGGCTTGGTCCACATGTCTTGCACTAAAGGGTTCTGTGTATACCTTTGGACTGACCAGAGTGTCTCAGACTGTCCATATGTCATATCTCTGCTGTAGTCCACAGGAGCATTACTGTGCTAGCAGTGGTACTGTACGATGATGTCCTTAGGATGTCTGTCAGTAGCCAATGGCGCACGTTAAAAGCAGATGTGACCTCCCACACACAACATGTCTGTGAAGACAAACCCTATTACAGTAGCAGAAGTTTACAAATATACCTGCAAAACATACCTGACATCCCCTTGTACTAAGAGGTTGGGACTATTGGGGCTGTGGTAGGGCTCCATTCCATGTTCAGGGCATATGGTGAACATATATGTATATATAATTATCCATATATCTATATACATATCGACATACATAGATGGATATGTATATGTATATATATATATATATATATATATATATATATATATATATATATACATATAAACACTCATATATATACATATACAGAACAAATATATGTCTACACAAATATAGATAGAGATACATATGCACATATACGTATGGATATCTACATATATATTGACAGTAATAGGTATATCAGAATAGATATGTATGCACATATAGTTATAGATATCTACATATATACCCACATAAACAGGCATATCTGTACACATAGGATGTGCATACATATATAGCTATATATACATATATCTATACATATATATATATATATATATATATATATATGTATGTATATATATATATATATATATATATATATATATATATATATATATATATATATATATATATATATATATATATATATATATAGAGATATATACATATATATATATATATATATATATATATATATATATATATATATATATATATATATGTACATATGAAGAGATGTACACATGGCCATATATATGTTGCACTATACAGATTTCTATGCAGACATATGTATGAGTGTACATGTGTAAGTACATGTAGACATATATCAACCTATTATATATATATATATATATATATATATATATATATATCCATATTCCTATCATGTGTAAATCTCATGGTTGTGTATACCATCTCACCGTATGTATCTGCTATGTGTACATTATGATAAGACAACATATGTGATACAACAGTCATATTAATAACAAGTATTACACAATTGTGGAAGTAAAGGAAATTGTTCAATACTACTTAATGTGTGTATTGACAGATATATTGGTAAAACACCAGCATTCTTCACAGTGGTCATGGCGTATTGGTCAAGTGTTGTGACAGTAGTGTACAGGGTCCTGGGTTCATGGCCCTGTATTATTGAGTCTGGGGAGAGGACGCACCATAACTAACCTAGGCTATTACAACATGTGGGGGTATCAGGAGTAAGCTGCCTTAAGGTATCTGGATGTACATTGCCATACAATTCACCTTGGGTGAATGCAGGACTACTGCCTCCTGCCATACAGTCTGTTCAGTTTGTCAGCGTGATTGTGATGGTGTCAGTTATGCCTTGTTATGTAACAGATACATCCTATTGTGTCAACTAAGGTCTTTACCCCCTAGGGATTGTGTACAGAGTGTAGATAGAGGCTGCTGGACTATACATCTGCATTACTATTGATTGTTTGATATCCTGTGGCCCAGTCTGTCTTTACTATTGTACTACTTGAAGGCCTCGGCCTGGACAGCAACATATGTAAACCTTTCCAGACTACTATATTAGTATTACTGCTTCACAGTTGCATTACTCTGTTTATATGGATGTTGGTGTCTAAACAGCTATATGACATGGCATATACAACTGTAATAGTACACAAATAAAGTTTCCCCATGTATGCAAACCTGTGTGTGGTGTTATATCCTTTGACCTCTCTGTAGGTATATGTTGCAGGCAATGATTGTCATCTGTATGGGTGGCTAATGCAGTGTCCATTTGCTAAGGTGGTAATTGTAGGCATAGTGGCTGTTCCGTATTGTGTGCACCTTCTACATATGTATCTTCCTATACATATCTCTGTGTGTGTATGTGTAGTTACATATATATATATATATATATATATATATATATATATATATATATATATATATATATATATATAGTTCCCTATCAGAAGCCTGAAACACTATAAGCCTGAAAATCAAAATCCTGAAACCAAAAGCCTAAAAATTCAAAATCCCGAAAACCCAAAATCCTGAAAACACAAATAATGCTAATATGTCACTATAAAGACACTAATATCTACCAACTGACCCTGACCCTAATCCTAACCCTAAGGTCCGTCACTATCGCACACTCACCTGACCGCCTCTAACCCTAACTCACTTAAACCGCCCCTAACCCCAATATTCGTCACTATTGCATACATGCCTAACCTGCCTAACCCTAACTCACTTAAACCGCCCCTAACCCTAACATAAAACCAACAAGACACTTACCTGAACCCAGCATGACCTAACACCACAGGGCTAACAATAGCAAAGCCACAATGACGTCAGTATGTCCATTTTGTGTTTTCAGGATTTTGAGTTTCAGGATTTTGGGTTTTCAGGATTTTGAATTTTCAGGCTTTTGGTTTCAGGATTTTGATTTTCAGGCTTATAGTGTTTCAGGCTTCTGATAGGGAACTATATATATATATATATATATATATATATATATATATATATATATGTATATCTGTATCTGCATATATGTGTCTGTGTATATGCATCCTAGGGATGTTGATTGCTTCCACATTGTACATTCCCTATGATAGCCAGACTGCACTGCATGATATGTTACTGATACCAGCCTGACATCATGCATGTGGGATGGAGTACTGTTAACATTTTGTCCCCATGTTGTGTCAGGTCCTGGTTATGGGATCTGCAACAGTCGGTAGTGTATTGCAGGACAGACATGTTTGGCTGTGGGCGTGGGGGAATACCTATTCGTACAAGACGTATGTTGTTTGGCCACCCACAACTCCATTAATGGTGCATGTGGCCATATATGTTTTTATGTTCCCATTTTTATCTACAGATATATGTCTGTATATACCTATATATATATATATATATATATATATATATATATATATATATAGACATATTAGAAAACAAATATCCAGTAAGACGCCAAAGTCCAACTTAAGCAAGTAGCACAAATGAAGATATATATATATATATTTATATATATATATATATATATATATATATATATATATATATATATATATATAGACATATAGATGTAAACATATATATCTATAGATGTATGTATATATATATATATATATATATATATATATATATATATATATATATATATATATATATAGCTCTATGTATATAGATATGTATATATCTATTTGGATATTAATATATGTACACACACACACACACACACACACACATACATCTACATGTTTAAATACATTTCCTGTACTGTTGAATGACTGGGCTGGATGATATGTATGTGAAAACATCATAGGTTCATAGGTTCATACTAGGCTATCTGCCCGAGGGCATTTACAAGCCTAGCCCATAGTTTTGTGGCTTACGCCACCCCTTTAGTATGGGGAACTATACCCATTATTTTGCTGTGCCTCTGTTGAGCAGTGACACTGAGGTAATCCCTGGGGTATATCTGCGATCTCCCATCCATTGGTCAAGATTTCTCTTGAACAAGGCCAGCGAGGTGCTCTGCCTCACATATACCGGGATTTTATTCCACAGCATAGGGAGTCTTTGGGTGATGAATCTATCCTCCAGCACGTCCTATTAATAGCCGTGTCGAGGTTTAAGTCTCCGCCCTTGTGGCTCTGACGGATCTAGATTTTTGAGGTGAAGCATATTCATCAAATCTGGGTTTGACATGGCCTTGTATGTTAGGCAAAGGTCACCTCTGAGCAAGCGTGGCGACTGAATAGAGCTGGAGTTCTTTCAGTCGGGCAGCATAGGACAGATGTTTGAGACCCTTTATCCTTTTGGTGAGGAACTTTGTGGCCTCCAGCTGCTGCAAGTGTCGGGTCAGATACATTCGAATGGGGCATTGTACTCAATCATTGGTCTGATGAGTGATGAGTATAGGGAGACTATGACCTCCCTTGATCTAGATGAGAATCCCTTCATGATAAGGTGGGCAATGTAGAAGGTCTTCCTAACTACTTTAGCTACATGGGTGTCGAATGACAGACTACTATCAACCTGGGTCCCCAGGTCCCTGATAACTTCTTCTGTGCTCAGTGGATTGCCACCTATTTGGTAGCTAGGGGTAACCTTGTTTTTCCCGAGGGTATGACTATGCATTTTTGGCATTTAACTTTAGGCCATGGCTCTGGCACCAGTTATCCATTTCTGTGAGACCCTTCTGAAGGATATCTGTGTCAGATGTGTTTTCTACTATGGCGCCCAGTTTGCAGTCATCTGCAAACTTTGTCAGCCATAACCCTCCTGTGTTTGCTTGTACTGAAAAGTAGATGCCAAACAAGAGTGGGCCCAGGACTGAGCCCTGTGGTACACCACTTGTGACAGGCTTTGAGTCTGACATGGCGCCAGCAACTCTGACCCTGTGGGTTCTGTCACTCAGCCAGTTTGCAACCCATCTTGTGATGTATGGGTTAACATTTAAGCTGATGAGTTTTTCAATGATACCCGAAAGGGTATTGTATCGAAGGCCTTCGCCAGATCGAGGTAGGCTGTATGGACTGCCTTTCCTCATCAATGGCTTTGGTGACTGTTTCAAAAAGTCAACCAAGTTTAGAAGGCATGATCTGCCTTTGACAAAGCCAAACTGGGATGGATCCAAAGTCTGCAAATTCCCTATGTCTTTATTTATGAGGTCCATTATGATCCTCTCCATGGCTTTGCAGATAAGGCTTGTCAAGCTAATGGGCGGTAATTTCCAGGGTCGGTGGAGGCACCGCCTTTGTGAAGTGGGACCACAGTTGCAGTGCGCCACTCCTGGATCCAGAGGTAAGACTATGATTAAACAGCTGTTCTAGCTGTGGGTTTAATTCTCATTGAGTTCGTGGAGCACACAGCGGACACCATCAGGTCCCATGGATGCTGTGTTTTTGCTTTGGAGAGCAGTTCTCACTTGGGCGTTGGAGATGTTTGGGGGCTGCAATCGCTTGGTATAGATATCTCCTTTTGGGAGGGAGAAGTTTGCACTGAACCTGTCAGCCAGTATGTTGGCAATGTCTGTAGGATCAGTAATCTTCACATCATTTTGAACTAGTTCTGAGCATATCTGGGAGTTTCCTCCCAGGTTTCTAACATAGCTAAAGAAGGCCTTATGATTGTCTTTTGAGTCTTTAGCTATTTTTCTCTCAAAATTTGCTTTGGATGATTTTATGAGAGCTCTTAGTTTTTTACTTATAGTGATCAAGGGTGTCTTACCTTTTAAGGATTTTGCTCTATCTTGTAGTAGCTTCCTCCTTTTGTTGTAGAGGAATAGTACTAGGCTAATTGCCCTTATGAGCCATTTTAAGCCTAGCCAATTATCTCTTGTGAGGCTCAAACCCTGCACCTTGTGTTTGTAAGGCAAACACCTTAACCATTAGGCCACCCTCCCAGCCCCTCAGGGTTGTGTATATCTGGCATGCTTAGTGGTAAATCACTTAGGCTATGGTGTGCAGGGTCCTGAGTTCAAGACTTGCAAAGGCTGTTTATTTTGTTGCTGGGCAGAACAAGGGCCATTGGATACACAGTGATTAAGCCACTTTTAAGCAGTTGTAAGTGGATTTGCGTGGGTTTGCACGGAGGTAAGCACTGCTAACCTCTGGTTACAGTTTCTTTTACTCAGTTTGCTTCTAAATTGCTTAACCTGCATCGGCATTGCTTACACCTGTGCAAACAGGCTGAAACCCACTTACTGCTGCTTAAAAGTATTTACTCCCACTTACCCCACCGTGCCAATTTCTTTAAAGAAAAAAGATAAAAGGGTTGATAGGAAAGTGGTGAAAATGGGGAACAAAGAGGGAAAGACAGTAGGGAAAATAGCTAGGGATGTGCAGGAGGGCATAGGGAAGGTCAGTAGCTGCCCATTTCTTCAACAGCAACAGCTGTACATATACACTGACATTGGAGCAGGATTTGGACACTCAAACCCCTGAGAGAGGGGTGAGGGCAACATTAATATGTTGTGATGCCAATTAGACCAGATTACATGTGTCCAGTGGACACATGTGCAAAATGGACAGCTATGTATGGGGCAATATTTTTTTTTGGTAACAGATCGCCTTTTTTTTTCAGGTGAGAGTGGGATGTTGGGGAGGGATAGTATATTTGGGGAGGTAGGCTGGGTAGATTAACAAACAAGACACATACAGGGGCAGTATATGACACATGTGGGGGTAAACACCTTGATAGGGATGGGTGTTGGGAAATCGGAAGCCCATGAGAGTCCTAGTGGAAACAGTGGGACTGAGATCCCCACCCATGAGCAGTCACCACTGCACCATCACGGCTCTGAAGGTGGCTGTGCCAGGGGCTGAGTTGGAGAGCCAGGCCGACCCTATAGTCGAGACATGCAGCCCTCAAGCTGCCATAGAAGATCTCCAAACTGCTGATTGAGCTCTCTACATACCACGACCCAGACCTGGTGACGGCTGACAGTTTTCTGTCCACACGTGCTCCAAGGGGGGTGAGCCCCATCCCCTGAGGTGGTTCCACCCACAGGTTGTGCAGAAGCAAAGGACAAGGAGGTCCCGGGTTGGGCCCCAGATGTGCTGGTGCCCGGTGCCATGGCCAGCTGAGGTGGGACAGGTGGGTCTGCTGGGACCTACATTCCCATACGTGCTATGGTGTTTATGGTGTATCAACATATGTGGATTAGTAACAGTCAACACATTCCAGGGTTAGGTATAACAGCATCATAGATATTGCCATTAACTGAGACACCAGTTGCAGAACAGTTGCATAGCAAAAGGAACATATGCATATATGGGATCACAGTGGTAATAACAACAGCATGCAGGTACATTCATGGCACCATGCCACCAATATTGGAGTAATTCAACATAGCACATGTATGGAAATAGATTTAAATAATTATCAACCAATAGGACATATGTCCCAACAGAACAGTGAAGTCATCACATACCAGTTGAGGTGGGTATTTAGTTTATTGTTGGAAATATGGTGGGGGTGAAAGATGTCAATTAACAAATAGTATATTCCTGTAGTTCACATTACTTTCCTAGTCAGTGCTGTTATTTATACCGTACAAGTATTACTACACTACCCTATAGCCTTAGTTTGGACAGTGATGTGGCTATCATCATCTTTATACGTGAACTGGTTTTACCTGCAGAATACACCTGTTACCTGGTATACCTGTGGAGGAAATGTTTGTTAACACTAACTGTTTCTACACATACTCCCAGATTCCAGGTTGATGTTGTGCACATACCTGTCCATCTCTTTCTGCACAGACTCTGGCCATGTCTTGACCACATGCAGGTGAACCGGGATATATCTAGACTATTGCCCTCTTCAACCTTTAGTGACTTACAACACTCTTATACAGGCTTTCCTACACAGTTATATTATGTAGCACAGTGTGAGTGACAGTGATCAGTGATACTTTATTATTCAGAGCAACTGCAACACTCACAATTCCATATAATACCAGAGTAATTAGTACCAGTACAGGGTATCAAGCTTTTTATTTCTCAGCACAGTGTTCGTATCCGACGTACCTGTGGGAGCAATGTTTGTTAGCACTACCTGAATGTTGCCACACAAAGTACCAGATAACACATTAGTATTATGACATACATCTCACTCTGTTACTGTACACACTCTGGTCACAGCTTGATAACATGGGGATGTAGAGAGGACATACTTGGCTTATTACTCTCATAACAGTTTCGGGAGTTGCTAGAATGACAGGTTTGTTCTCATAGATGTGTGGCAATCAGTGGTATTCCATGTTTGCTGCCTAAACATCTGGGATCATTCCACTGACTTCCCAGGGGGACAGAGTGACATGCAGCAGATATGGGCCCATATACTTGACATTCTGATCTTATCTGTACAATTGTGGGGTATGATTCTGCATGTAGCCTACTTCCACTGCCAGAATTCAGACCATGGCTGTGTCTGCTAAAACTAAAACAGTGTCCGTCACAGTTGTGTGTGCTATATAGATATTGCTGTATATCTCCTATCTGCTTTCTGTCTTATAATTCTCCTGTGGTTTTACATTCTGACCTTGTATTACAACACACTTATACAGGATTTCCTAGAAAGTTCTATTTTGTAGGACAGTGTGGGTGACAGTGATGAGTAATACCTTATTATTCAGAGCAACTGCATCAGCCACAATGCCATACAATACCAAAGTAAACAGTACCAGTACAGAGTATCATTCTTTTTTTCTGGGCACAGTGTTCGTATCTGACAGACCTATGGGAGCAATGTTTGTTAGCACTACATGAATGTTGCCACACACAGTACCATATTCCACATTACTATTATGCACATACATGTCACTCTGTTACTGTACACACTCTGGTCACAGCTTGACAACATGGGGATGTAAATAGGACATACATGGCTTATTACTCTCATAAGATTTTGGAGAGTTGTTAGTGTGCCAGCTTTGTTCTCATAGATGTGTGTCAATCAGTTGTATTTCCTGTTTGCTGTCTATACATCTGGGATCATCCCACTGATTTCCCAGGGAGATAGGGTAACAGGCAGCAGATATGGGCCACTTTACTGGACATTCTGGACATATCTGTACAGTTGTGGGATATGATTCTGTATGCAGACTACTACCACTGCCAGGATTCGAACCATGGCTGTGTGTGCTAAAAATATAATGGTTCACGTCTCATTTGCATGTGCTGTTTGGATTTTGCTGTCAGTCTTCTCACTGTTTTCTGTCGATGTGTCTCTCAGTTGTACTAAATGACCTCTGGGGATTACACCAGTCATATAAAGACATTCCTACACATTTTATTTATGTTGCACAGTGTGGGTAACAGTGCTTAATATAACAGTAAGTGATTGCAAATCTACATTACCATATGGTACCAGAGTACACACATGCAGTCCAGCAGTTAGACCTTTACTGTCAGGCTATTATGCTTTTATTTACATACAAACTATATGAGACTCTTCCTGCCATATTACCCCAGTGTATGCTGTACTTGCCTTAAACAATACAGGTTTGATACTGGCAATAACCTTACTAATGCTTTTAGATTTATTTCCTATGACAGTACATGCAAGAGTATTACTGACCTGCCTCACATCACAACCTCTCCAGGTGACAGCCATGGGCTTCCTGGTTCAAGGCCTACTCACTTGCCACTGTGAAGGACATAAGAGGAATATTTAGCTATACCTATCCATAATACACATGAGCTGGCAATTATTACACACATAGTGGAGTGATACTTACACTCAGCTGGGACAGCCCCTGCCATCCTAGCTTCTCGGATCCACTGCTCCAAGAGGTCCCTCTTACACTGCTTCAGGTCGGCATAGTGATGCCTGACCTGCTCACCAGTTTGGGGTATGCCAGTGGCACTGGTGAGGTCATGGGTGATACAGTCCCAGGCTTCTGCCTTATATTGAAAACCCTAGTACTGGCCCTGCAGCAGTCGCTGCTCATGGTCTTTGACAAGGAGATTTGCCATGACTCTGGACTCCTGGATGACCCAGCACTGTGCCCAGAAGCACACTCCCTTTCCCCTTTCTGCCATGGTGCCAGCAAGGGGAAGCTACAACCAGTTATGAGATGTATTCCCACCTGTTGGTATTAAGTATGGCTGAATTCCCACACTTTGCCATGATTGCTCAGTTTTGAAAAGGCTAAGCTATGGGCAAACCTGCTAACCTAAGGTTGGCATTGTTTAAAAGGGTATACCACTGGGCACATTGAGTTAGCTGGTCTAAACATTGCTTACACCTCCTAAGCTGGCCTGTGCAATGCTTAATGTTGCTTAAATTTGACTTTGCATTATATTTGCTTTTTGGCATTAATTTATTATTCATTACATCTTATATATATATATATATATATATATATATATATATATATATATATATATATATATATATGTCTGGTATCCAGGATTCATGTGTATGTACACTGTATGGGGTCCTTGTGTTTAGTAGGGGCTTCAACACTCTCTTACATTTACATCTCACATCTGGGTGTATTTCAGTACTCCAGTTCACATATTTATGTTATGTAGTGGGTTATAGAACATTTGACTGTGTACTGATTCCTTTCACATGTCAAGTTTGATTTTACTATAGTGAGAATTTGTTTGATGATATCTCATTCTTATGTACTGCTGTGATGGATTGGTGGTTAACTACTATTACTATAATGTATAGGGTCCTGGGTTCAAGACCTGCAAGGCTGTCTATTTTGTTGATGGACAGAACAAGGGCCATTGGATACAGAGTGATTAAGGCACTTTTAAGCAGTTGTAAATGAGTTTGCGCTGGTTTGCGTGAGGGTAAGCTATGCTAACCTTCGGTTAAATATGCTTACAGAGAGTTAGCTTCAATATTGCTTAACCTGTGTGTGCATTGCTTACCCCCATGCAAACAGGTTTAAACCTGCTTACCAGTGCTTACATATGCTTACTACTGCTTAATAGTGCTTACACTTGCTTAATAGTGCTTACTGATGCTTACAACTGCATTGATTTAGACAGTAATGCCTAATGGTTCTTGGGAAGGTGGGGGATTTGGAAGCTGTATGGAGTTATCATTCATTACACATTTTACCTTCCATTTGTAGCCATGATTCCTGTGTACATATACTGTATGGGGCACATGTGATTATCTGTGGACTTTGCAACATTATGACACTGACACCTCACATATGCATTTAATGCAATACTCCAGTTCACAAATATATGTTATTTAGTAGGTTATACAACTAAAATATTGGTCAAAATGTGATTTGACATGGAAAATGGAATGTGCTGCAGTGGGACTCAAACTGGGGATGCCTGCTTGTAAGGATTAACACTCTGCCCACTACACTATTGCTATACTGGTTCATTTGCATATATCTTCCTTGTTATCCTCTTCAGCCATTTAAGCTGCATTAACTGTAGCTAAGCGATGGGCAAACCCGCGCACCTATGGTTAGCTTTAATCAGATTCATAAAAAAGAAAAATAGTATGTTTATTTTCTTTGTATTTACTATTGCTGTTGTACATGTGGGGGGATCTTGATGGGGGGTTGCGGACACCTATGAGTGGTCTCGCTCATTCTTTTGGCCTTTCTGCTGTTCTTCATTGCCAGGGCATGTTTATTCTGAAAGCTCTGCTCTCAGACATGCCCCTTGCTCTCTTATACACTCCATGTAAGATTTGGAGCTCAGGCAGTGCACCTTCATTAATATGCATGGCGCTCTGCCATCCTGCTCCTAAATGGCCGCTTCCATGCAGGACTAAGCTAGTCCTGCATGGAAGATTAGTAAATCTGAGGGATTATTTTCCTTGGTTAATAAAAAGAGAAAATACAGGTAAAATTCATAAATCATGGTTGTTTATACCACATTTCATGTGTATACAATTTCAGCATATTAATTTGGAATGATATTAATGAAGATAATCCTCGTGTGTGTGTGTGTGTGTGTGTGTGTGTGTGTGTGTGTGTGTGTGTGTGTGTGTGTGTGTGTGTGTGTGTGTGTGTGTGTGTGTGTGTGTGTGTGTGTGTGTGTGTGTGTGTGTGTGTGTGTGTGTGTGTGTCTTTGTGAGTGTGTATGTGATGCAAAGTGAATCACTGGAGATATGGACATTTTATCAGTCATTTGTTATATATCCAAAATAGCTATGATAGTACATAAAAACAACCAAAAACCAAAAAGTACACAAGCAAAACTGTTGTAAGCACAAAACTCCACTTTCAAGTCACGAAAAGTAAAGAAGGGTTTTGTGACTTGGAAGTGATGTTTTGTGCTTATGATAGTACATAGCATACAGCACAAACAGGACAAGATGTGATGAAGGAAGATTGAAATAAAAAAAAATTACCTTATTTTATTTGTAGCAAAAAATATTTTCACTCTGAATTTTAATATCTACTTCCATCAGATAGTCAAATATTTTTCAATATGCCTATATGTCTCAGTTATTTTATCCATATCTGTTTTTCTCTCTGTGAGCTGTATGTAAGATGCAATCCAAACCACTAGAGATACAAATATATATATCATATAGTTATTAACACACGTATTACTAGTAAAAGTAACATCTTAAATCAGATGTAGTGCTTTGTGACTTGTTGTTCTCTGCTTGTCTATTTCTGATCTCTGCATTTGATTTTGAATTGGAGTTATCCATTTAAGGTTTAGTTATTTCCATTTTTTATCTTTATTCTTATATTACATTTTGCTTTGTTTAATTATTTTGCTCTTTGTGGAGTTTAAGAGGTCTTGGCTAAGGTCAGTTAGAAAATATATATTTATATATATATATATATATATATATATATATATATATATATATATATATATATTGCATAAATTGAATAACATCCAGCTAATTCATGTAAGGACCTGAGAAACAGCATTCCTTGTTTAACTACAAAGATTTATCAGCATCTTTACTTAGCTGTAGTGCTACTGCTTGTTAGTAGGCTGATTACATTGTAACTGTTATTCTAAGCCTCTTAGTTCTGATTTAAGCACTAGGGCTCTAAACTAGCTATCTTACATTAGGAAGGTTTGTGGTCTAAAGTCTTATGACAGAAGAGGTGGCTTACACCCTTCTGAGTTGGGAACAGCTGTTTGAAGGCTTATTGTGGCTGTTATTCTAAAAAGTGTCTTAGTTCTGGTTTAAGCACTTGGGCTCCAAACCAATTATTTTACATTAAGGTTGTTTGTGATCTACACTGTTGTAGGAGGAGAGGTAGCCTTCACCCTTCTAAGCTGGGAATTGCTAGTGAAGGCTTATTGTACCTGTTATTCTAAGTGTTTTTGCTCTGGTTAAAACACTTAGGCTCCAAACCAGTTATTTTAGATTAAGAAGACTTGTGGTATACACTCTTGTGACAGGAAAGGCTAGCATATGCCCTTATGAGATGAAAATTGCTGGTTTAAGTCTTAGTGTGCCTTTATTTCATTGGCTAGAAGGCCAGCTTGTTTAAAAAATTGAATCTCTGTGCCTTGGGTGTTTGGCGGCCATGCTACTTGAGAAGAAGAGTGTTGCTGTTTTCTGATAAACTCTACAAAAACTAAGACTTACATTATCATATCAATTGTTTTGTCACTTGTTTTTGGTGCATTAATTGAGTGCTGAACCATTTTTACAGTCTTTAGTTAGAACTGCTTTGGTTCCACTTTAGTGAGAGTATTGAGGACCAGGGTCATTTTCTGCCCCAGGATTACGTAAAAGAAAGAACAGTGTGCTGTTTCTAATTGGCCACAGGGCCTTGTTTATGTGTTTTTTAAATTCAATTCCTGCTGCTATTTGAGTGCTGCAGTTGCACAAAGCTTGCCTCATAACCTACAAGTAAGCTAAGACTTAACATTACCATAACCACTGTTTCAGCATTTGTCTTTTGCATTGTTTTTGTAACAGCTGCATTAATTGCTTCTTTGTTGAATATCTGCACCTTTTTCACCCTCTCTAGAGTCTTTAGTTAGAACTACTGCTCTCTGCATAGTGATGCCTAGCAGAGATCTGCATAGTCACTGATATCTCTCAGCATAATTCCCCCTTGTAATCGGTGTAAATGCCGATCTCTGTCATAAGTTTCCCTTAAAATACGCTTAATGTCTAAACAGTTTTTTAAGCTATTAGAGCATCTAGTTTGCAGAGCTGGCTGATATGATGGAGAGAAGGAAGGTTGATATATTGTGCGTGCAAGAAACCAGATGGAAGGGAAGTAAGGACAGGTGTTTAGGAAACGGGTTCAAATTGTTCTATCATGGTGTGGATGGCAGGAGAAATGGGGTAGGGGTTATACTAAAGGAACAATATGCCAAGAGTGTTTTAGACATGAATAGAGTGTCTGACAGAGTGATGTTTATGAAGCTCAAAATTGATGGTGTAATGATGAATGTTGTTAGTGCATATGCTCCACAAGTTGGGTGTGCGATGGATGAGAAAGAGAAATTTTGGAGTGAGTTGGATGAATTTGTGGTGAGTGTTCCCAAGGGTGAGAGACTAGTGATTGGAGCGGACTTTAATGGGCATGTTGGTGAAGTGAACAGAGGGGATGAGAAAGTGATGGGTAGGTATGGTGTTAAGGAGAGGAATGCAGAAGGTCAGATGATTGTGGATTTTGTGAAAAGGATGGACATGGCTGCGGTGAATGCATATTTTAAGAAGAGGGAGGAGAATAGGGTGGCTTACAAGAGTGGAGGAAGATGCACACAGGTGGATTATATCCTATGTAGGAGGGCCAGTCTGAAGGAGATTGGAGACTGTAAAGTGGTGGTAGGGGAAAGTGTAGTTAAGCAGCATAGAATGGTGGTCTGTAGAATGACGTTGGTGATCAAGAAGAGGAGGAGGAGTGTGAAAGCAGTGCCAAGGATTAAATGGTGGAAGTTAAAAGAGGGTGATTGTGAAGTGGAGTTTAGGGAAGAGTTAAGACAGGCACTGGGAGGCAGTGGAGAGTTACTGAATAGCTGGGTAACTACAGCAGAAGTAGTAAGGGAGACTGCTAGAAAGGTGCTCGGTGTGACATCTGGACAGTGGAAGGAGGACAAGGAGACCTGGTGGTGGAATGAGGAAGTACAGGAGAGTATACAGAGGAAGAGGCTGGCGAAGAAGAAGTAGGATTGTCAAAGAGATGAAGAAAGTAGACATGAGTATAAGGAGATGAGGCGCATGGCAAAGAGAGAGGTGGCGAAAGCTAAGGATAAGGTGTATGGAGAGTTGTATGAGAGATTGGACACTAAAGAGGGAGAAAAGGACCTGTACTGATTGGCTAGACAGAGGGACAGAGCTGGGAAAGATGTGCAGCAAGTAAGGGTGATAAAGGATAGTGAGGGAAAGGTACTCACAAGAGAGGAGAGTGTGTTGAGTAGATGGAAAGAGTATTTTGAGAGGCTGATGAATGAAGAGAATGAGAGAGAGAGAAGGTTGGATGATGTGGGGATAGTGAATCAGGAAGTGAAACAGATTAGCAAGGAGGAAGTAAGGACAGCTATGAAGAGGATGAAGAATGGAAAGGCTGTTGGCCCAGATGACATCCCAATGGAAGCATGGAGGTGCTTAGGAGAAATGGCAGTGGAATTTTTAACTAGATTGTTTAATGAAATTTTGGAAAGTCAGAGGATGCCTGTGGAGTGGAGAAAAAGTGTTTTGGTACCTATCTTTAAGAATAAGGGTGATGTGCAGAGCTGCAGTAACTACAGAGGGATAAAATTGATCAGTCACAGCTTAAAGTTATGGGAAAGAGTAGTAGAAGCTAGGTTAAGAAGGGAGGTGATGATTAGTGATCAGCAGTATGGTTTCATGCCAGGCAAAAGCACTACAGATGAAATTTTTGCTCTGAGAGTGTTATTGGAGAAATACAGAGAAGGTCAGAAGGAGTTGCATTGTGTCTTTATAGACTTGGAGAAAGCATATGACAGGGTGCCTAGAGAAGAGTTGTGGTATTGTATGAGGAAGTTGGGAGTGGCAGAGAAGTATGTAAGAGTGGTACAGGATATGTACGAGGGTAGTGTGACAGTGGTGAGGACTGCAGTGGGAGTGACAGATCCATTTAAGGTGGATGTGGGATTACATCAAGGATCAGCTCTGAGTTCTTTCTTATTTGCAGTGGTGATGGACAGGTTGACAGATGAGATCAGACAGGAGGCCCCATGGACTATGATGTTTGCAGATGACATTGTGATCTATAGTGAGAGTAGGAATCAGGTTCAGGAGACTCTGGAGAGGTGGAGATATGCTCTAGAGAGCAGAGGAATGAAGGTCAGCAGGGCTAAAACAGAATATATGAGTGTAAATGAGAGGGAGGGTAGAGGAATGGTGAGGATGCAGGGAATAGAGTTGGTAAAGGTGGACGAGTTTAAGTACTTGGGATCAACAGTTCAGAGTAATGGTGAACGTGGAAGAGAGGTGAAGAAGAGAGTACAAGCAGGGTGGAATGGGTGGAAAAGAGTGTCAGGAGTGATTTGTGACAGACGGGTACCAGTAACAGTGAAAGGGAAGGTCTACAAGAGGGTAGTGAGACCAGCTATGTTATATGGGTTGGAGACAGTGACATTGACAAAAAGGCAGGAGTCAGAGCTGGATGGGGCAGAGTTAAAGATATTAAGATTTGCACTCAGTGTGATTAGGATGGATAGGATTAGGAATCAGTATACTAGAGGGTCAGCTCATGTTGGACAGTTTGGAGACAAAGCAAGAGAGACGAGATTGTGTTGGTTTGGACATGTGCTGAGGAGGGATGATGGGTATATTGAGAAAAAGATGCTAAGGATGGAGCTGCCAGGTAAGAGGAAAAGAGGAAGGCCTAAGATAAGGTTCATGAACATGGTGAGAGAGGGCATGCAGGCGGTTGGTGTGACAGAGCAAGATGCAGAGGATAGGAAGAAATGGAAAGAGATGATCCACTGTGGCAACCCCTAACAGGAAAAGCTGAAATATGATGATGAGAGTATCTAGTTTGCACACAGCTAAGCATTCCTCTTCAAGTTACTTTCATTATTGACCTAGTCAATATTTAAATTTTCCTTACTCCTTCTTAGTATATCAGTAGCCATGGATATGCACTTCCTAATAGTTTCAACAGGCCAGTCTGGTTAATATGGGTGTTCAGAAACATTGTAGCAATTGTCTCATGTATACTGACAACCCACTTATTCTTAATAAATAAAAGCAATAAAGCATGCAAGATGTGTAAAAACACTTTAATAATGCAGGCAAAGCTCTTTCATACAAGCAAAACTAATCCTATACAGGTTGTCAGTGACACATGCGCCACACCTAATGAACAGAGTAAAGACACTACACATAAAAGTATTTATGCTGGGGCACACTAAGACCTTTTGCACACCAAAATCAAAGAAAGGGTCATCAGCCCTCATGTAGACACTGTATCCAATGCCTCTAATGCTACACCCTTAAGGTAAACCAGCACAAATTTACTTGTCATTGGTGATTCTATAGTGAAACACACCAATGTCCCCCTCACCAGACTAAGGAGAAAATCATGGTTAGCTGCCTTTCTGGGGATAGCATCTGTCAAGTCACACAAGCATCTCAGGTCATTGAACCACAGGTACCAGTATACTCTGTCACAGTCCATGTGGTTGTTCATGACCTGGGGCATACCTCCCTTGACTATTTTGCTAGAATCTCCTCATGTTCTGACTGAGTGTGCTTTTCAGCTGATATGTATATTTTTGGCACTTTTTAACTGTTCAAAGTTGAACAAAGCAATAATTGAATTCAGTTCAGAATACAGTTTGAATAAATTACATTTATTTAAACTGTATTTGCTCTAATATTGCTACATACTCAAGTGTGCTAGCTTGCACTGCACTTGAATTGTTTTAGTGCTGTTTTAGCTGCTTTTCTGTAAAAAAAAATGTAAGCTTGTTTCCTGCCTTTCCTGTAACTGGTCTAGTCCAGATACAGATTTGCTGTATCCAGAACTGTTTGTAAGCTCCTGATCCCTCAAGCCTTTCTGTGTTGGAGGGAAGCCTTCTAGCTTATCAGAGAGAGCGGTAAGCACTAGGTAGCCTATCTACCACAAAAGGAGTGGTTTCTGGTGCAGACATTGTAGTTATTGGCTGTTTGGGCAGTTTTTCCATCTCTCTCACCTTTTCTGGTTTAAAAGCCTGCATTTCAGGTTGTTTCCTGTTTTTCCTGTATCTAGTCTAGTCCAGATACAGATTTGACTATCCAAGACTGTTTGTAAGCTTCTGAGCCCTCCAAGCCTTTCTGTGTTGGAGGGAAGCCTTCTAGCTTATCAGTGGGAGTGGTAAGCACTAGGTAGCCTATCTACCACAAGAGGAGTAGTTTCTGGCCCAGACATTATAATTTATTGGCCATTTGGGCAGATTTTCCATCTCTTTCAATTTTCTGATTTGAAAGCCGGCATTTGCACTTGTTTCCCCCCTTTACTCTAACTAGTCTAGTCCAGATACAGATTTACTGTATCCAAGACTGTTTGTAAGCTTCTGAGCTCCCTAAACCTTTCTGTATTAGAGGGAAGCCTTCTAGCTTATCAGTGGGAGTGGTAAGCACTAGATAGCCTATCTACCCCAAGAGGAGTGGTTTCTGGCCCAGAAATTGTAGTTACTGTCAGTTTGGGCAATTTTTCCATCTCTTTCAACTTTTCTGGTTTAAAAACCTGTGTTTGAGCTTGTTTCCTGCTTCTCCTGTAAGTAGTCTAGTCCAGATACAGATTTGCTGTATCCAGAACTGTTTGTAAGCTTCTGAGCCCCCCAAGTTTTTCTGTGTTGGTGGGAAGCCTTCTAGCTTGTCAGTGGGAGTGGTAACACTAGGTAGCCTATCTACCACAAGAGAAGTGGTTTCTGGGCCAGAAATTGTAGTTTATTGGCCATTTGGGCAGTTTTTCCATCTCTTTAAACTTTCTGGTTTAAAAGCCCACGTTTACACTTTTCTTGCCTTTCCTGTAACTAATCTAGTCCAGATACAGATTTCCTGTATCCAGGACTGTATGCAAGCTTCTGAGCCCCCCAAGCCTTTCTGTATTGGAGG
The DNA here is from genome assembly GCF_019279795.1 of Protopterus annectens. Taxonomy (NCBI): domain Eukaryota; kingdom Metazoa; phylum Chordata; order Ceratodontiformes; family Protopteridae; genus Protopterus; species Protopterus annectens. Next base: position 1,896,349,769 of record NC_056739.1, on the reverse strand, counting down.
GAAGCCTTCTAGCTTAGTGGGAGTGGTAAGCAGTAGGTAGCCTATCTACCACACGAGGAGTGGCTTCTGGCCCAGAAATTGTAGTTTACTGGCCTGTTAGGCAGTTTTTCCATCTCTCACAACTTTCTGGTTTAAAGACCTGTGTTTGGTTTTGTTTCCCACCTTTCATGTAACTAGTCTAGTCCAGATACAGGCTTGCTGTATCCAGGACTGTTTGTAAGCTTCTGAGTGGTGCCAGAGTCTGCTCTTCAATTTTTCCCTTAGATCCACTAGTTCTCTCCTCTCCTGCACTTTTACTATCTTATTAGTCTCGCACTTTACCAGACTTCTTGTAGCAATTATTGTAGCACACAAAAGTGCTACCAGCACTAAATGTTCTACAAGGAAACAGATCCAGTACTTATTATTATTAATGCCCACCCTTCCAGGCATATCTAAATGTCATTTTCCTGTGCTTTCTCCTATTAACATGATGAACTTGGGCATCCTGGGGCAATGTAACAACTGCCTCATGTACACTGACAACCCTCTCTTCTTACCTCCCAACACTCAGATCAGATTTGTGAGAGATGCACTTATATATCCAAATTGGAAGCCACGCACTTTCCAGCCAAGACTGGAATAGCTGGTCAAGAGGAGACGGTCAACATTTGCAACACACCACATATAACACATATACCCAATAGAACCAAGATACTCTCCTCCAAAAAATGGAAGCCAATCTGGTGGTCCCCTGCCATAAACAAACTCTACAACAGAAGGAGGAAACTGATGAGGAATAAGGTGAAGTCCCAAGACTGGAAAAACTCCATTATCAGCTTCAACAAAAAGTTGAGATCCCTCATCAAATCCTCTAAAGCTAGCTATGAAAACAGAATTGCAGCAGATAGTAAAAACAACTACAAGGCCTTCTATAGTTATGTAAAGAATCTCCACAGCAATACCCAGATTTGCTCTGAGCTACTGCACAATGGTACCTCCTATACCGAGCCAACAGATATTGCCAATATACTGACTGGCTGACAGATTCAGTGCCAACTTTACCACCACCAAAGCACCAATCACAATACAAATAGATTGCCAGGCACCCAATATTACTGCTGCACAGGTTAAAACAGCACTGCCCAAGGCCAAGAATGCAGCTTCTATAGGACCTGACAATATCCCTGGCTGTATTCTACATGAACTACAGAGTGAACTGGAACCTTACCTGTGTGCCCTGTTCAATCACAGCCTCACCTCAGGCTTTGTCCCTACCAAATGGCACACTGCTACAGTCATCCCTCTCCACAAAGGAGGAGTGACTGCAGACCCTGGGAACTATCGTCCCATTAGCCTGATGAGTCTGATATGCAATCTATGGAATGCATCACCATGGACCTAATAAACAAGGATTTAGGGAATCTCCAAACTCCGGATCCCACACAGTTTGGTTTTGTGAAGGGTAGATCATGCCTGCTCAACTTGGTCAACTTCTTTGAGTCAGTCACCAGAGCTGTGGATGAAGGCAAGGTGGTTCATACCACCTACCTTGATCTGGTCAAGGCCTTTGATACCATTCCCCACTCAGGAATCATAGAAAAACTCACTAAGCTAGACATCAACCCCTATATCAGTAGGTGGGTTGCAAACTGGCTAACAGATAGAGCCCATAGTGTGAAAGTAACTGACTCCAAGTCAGACTGCCAACTAGTCATGAGTGGAGTCCAACAGGGTTCGGTCCTGGGTCCTCTCCTGTTTAGTATCAACTTCTCTGAAGTCCAAGCCAACACAAAGGGACTCTAGCTGACAAAGTTCACAGATGATTGCAAGTTAGGAGCTATTATTAACTCCCCAAGTGATGTTGACATCCTGCAGAATGGTCTCACTGAGTCCAACAACTGGTGTCCGAACTATGGCCTTAAGCTCAATGCCAAAAATGTGTCATTATCCTCTTTGAAAAAAAAAAACAGTTCCCATGAATTACCACTTCGATGGTAGTCCACTGAACACAGAAAGCGTTATAAGAGATCTGGGAACACAGGTAGACAGCAACCTCTCTTTTGATCACCATATTGCCACTGTGGTCAGAAAGTCCTTCTATGTGGCACATCTGATTACTAAGGGTTTTGCATCCAGGAAGAAAGAGGTCATTGTCTCCCTCTACTCTTCCCTCATTATGCCAGTCATCGAGTACAATGCCCCATTTGACATGTACCTCACTAGACATCTGCAACAACTGGAGAGGCCACTTGTCCTATATGGACAGACTCAAAAAAACTCCAATTATTCTCTGTCTCATATCACCGACTTAGAGACGATCTCTGCTTGACTTACAAAGCCATGTCTGACCCAGCTCTGTTAGAAATGGTACATCTAAAGAAATCCCAATCCCTTTGCACCACATACTCCAGAGACCTCAACCTCATTACCACAATACACAGAACATACTGGAGGGGCAGGTTCATAATACAGAGACTGCCCATGCTATGGAATAGACTTCCCATACATGTCAAGCAGAGCGCCTTGCTGACCCTCTTCAAGAGAAATCTTGATGAGTGGATGGGAAATAGAAAATTCACTCAGGGGATATCTCCAGTGGCTCTACTCGACAGAGGCACTAGGAACTAAGGTCATGTGGCATGATGCCAAAGTAATCCTATGGCTAGGCTTGTAAAGGCCCCAGGGCCATTAGCCTAGTACACACCTATGAACATATGAACCTATATGAAGTATGACATGATTGAGCTTGCTGATTATGTGTCTCAGGCAGGTATGAGCCTAGCACTGACCATCATACTTTCTTCTCCAAGGATGATGCCATGTTACCAACAGAAAATGACTGAGTTTAACAGTTTACTTAGCTTCTGGTATCAGTTCAAGGGGGTACAATATTTGATGGCATGGGAGGACATGATTGGCAGACTACACTGTTTTGCCAGTGTTAGTCTGCACTTATCCCCTCTAGACTTTTGGATATTGGCAAAGACCTTTTCCACCCCCCATAGTGCCTTTTTTAGGCAATGCCAAACTGATAAATCTCCTGACATAACTGAACCTATAAAGGAATATCTGAAGGTGGTACTGCTCAATGCTAGAAGACTTAAAAAGAAACCTACTCTCTGCAAGCCTTCCTCTCCTTGGAGAGAATAGACATCTGTGTAGTAAAGGAGACATGGTTTAAAGTCACAGAGAGTACCCTGGCAATGAAAGGTTATTATGCCTTTCACAACTTTAGAACAGCTGCTGCACAAGAGGGAACTAAAGGTGGAGGATTCTCAGTCTATATTAAAAATAACCTCATATCCAGACAAATTAAAGTGCATGACCCACTGGAAACATACATGTGCAACTCACCATAAACAGGGTTTTGTACCATATCCTTGCAATCTATAGGTTCTTCTCCATGACTCAGGAAACCCCTGCTTCCTATCTCAATGTACTAGAGTCCCTCACCATTCAACCCAATATGATATTCATAGGTGATCTCAACTAGCACTATATAGATTGGGAATGCTACACCACTTCTAATGCACAAGCCTAGTGATTCCTAAATTTTGTTAATACCAGCATCCTTGAACATACTCCGATCTGAGGTACAAACATCCTTGACCTTGTACTCACAAAGATGGGGGAAGTGATGTTCCTCAGCTGGTGCAATGTCTTCACTCATCAAATCTGACCATAAGGCAGTATCGCTTGCAATGCAAATTAAATCTGGGGACCCAGTGGAACCAAAAACCTATTCCAAGGCTAACCTGTCTCTGCTGTTCAACACCTTGACTAAATTCCAAGCACCCCCAAACCCAATAAACACCATAGCATATGCTGTGTTATTTACAAAAACTCTGTACACCCATAAACAACACATTTAATAACTTCAAAAAGATAAGAAACTCCAATGCAGATATTAAAATTTTGTTTGATTTACATATTCCCTTCAAAGTTACAAAAACATTCCCAGATAAGTTGTACTTTAAACTTTTCAATGAATGGGAGAACAATAAATTTGTATGCTGGAACCATTGCATAAGAGACTTAGAAGTTTTAACTGTGCAACACATTATTAAGGAATTCAATCTACAGACACAAGACTGGTTACTATTGCAAAGTATAGTGAATTATTCAAAGGATCTAAAATTATTAGTAACTCTTCCTGTAAAGGCCAACTACCTTTAATTTGTTATATATTTGAATTATTGTACAATAATTGTAACTTTAACAATATAATTTCCAAACTGTATGGTATACTAATAGGATATAAAACTACACTAACAAATAAACATTGAAACTCAGTAACTAAGGGATTCTCTCTCAATTATACTTCATTCGAGAAATCCAAATTATTATCTTCTATAAAATTAACATCTTGGGGACAGTATTAGCTTATTTTTACATGGAAGTTCCTGCGCAGAGCTTTTTGAACTCCTGAGAGTGTTGCAAAATTTAATAAAACTGAAAACATTATTTGTTGGAGATGTTGTTCCCCATGTAAAACAGATTGGATCCACATTTTTTTATGAATATGCCTGTTTGAAACAGTTTTGGGATAATACTGAATTTTTTAAAGCATTATTTACAGATAATTTTTCTCTAACTAAATCAATAATATTCTTTAATGTAAATGAAGGTGTTGTAATGAGTAATGCCAACTCATACCTCTTATGGACAATACTAGTGATTACTAGAAAGTGTATAACAAGAAAATGGAAGTCCACCACCTCTCCAACTATAGAAGATTTTCTAACCTTCCATGAAGAAGTGATTTCCAGGGAAACCAAAATGAAAGAAGTGAGACTAAATCCCCAAAATTTTGTTAATAATCCTTTGATAAATGTTTCTTTTCTCATTGAAACTTTTTGTAAAGACTCTCTTTCTGAATTATCTGATGTTTATTATGAAAACATTTTGCTATTGTTTTATAATTTTATCAGTTTTGGGCCTCTGTAAATAGTATGCATATAGTTGTAGTGTGCTTTTCTCATTGTTCTTTTATGTTTGAAAATTGTATCCATGATGTTTATATTATTGTTAAAATTATTATTTTCTTACTTCAATAAAAATATTTGATAACAAAAAACTCTGTACAGCCATATATATAGCTGTATAAAGTGAGCTGTGCCCACTCATATTAAGAAAAGACAATCACCAAAGACAAGTCACCTTGATGGATCACAATATCAGTCAATTGTACAACAAAAGGAAAAAAACTCTTGGCCAAGCATAGGAGGAACAAAACCCTACTTACTAAACCCCTAACTAATCTAAACAGGCAGCTAAGAGGGTTAATTAATACTTCAAAAGCTAAATTTGAAGAAAATATAGCTTATCAGGCAAAGGACTACCACAAAGCTTTCTATAGTTATGTCTGTAACCTCAAGGAAAATAAGCAACAATGCACAGACCTTATTGTAAATGTCATCACCCACACAACAGGAGGCCATTGCCATCCCTTTGGCTGACAGGTCCCGCTCAAATTTCTCTGCCACTTCCCCTGATATTCCAAAGGAAATACCACATTCCACAATCCACCCAACCATTACTAGGGAACAGGTCATCAATGCACTTTTCAAGACCATAAACACTGCATCAATAGGCCCTGATAACATTCTGGTATGCTTACTAAATAGCATGAGACATGGCTTCCCTGGTCTTATTGAATCAGTTTTCAACTGGAGCTTACAGTCTGGTTTTGTGTCCAAGGAATGGAAGATGGCTATAGTCAATCCCCTGCACAAAGAAGGTCCAACCACTGGTCTGAGTAACTACAGGCCCATAAGTTTGACCAACCACATATATAAGGCCATGGAAAGATCCATCATTGGCATGAGAAACAAAGACATATGTAACCAGCAAATGCTGGACCCTTCACAGTTCAGCTTTGTGAAAAAAGGATCTTGCCTATTAAATTTGATGGACTTCTTTCAGAGGGTCACCAAAGCCATGGATAAGGGCAAGACTATGCACACAGCTTACCTCGACCTAGCCATGGCTTTTGATACAACACCTCACTCAGGCATTATAGATAAGTTCACTAAATTAGGTATAAACCCTGTTATCTCCCACTGGATAGCCAACTGATTCACTGGTAGGATCCAGGAGGTCAAAATAGGTGAGGCCACCTCAGCCAACAGGCCAGTCACTAGTGGGATCCCCAAGACTTGGTACTGGACCCACTCCTTTTTGGCATCTGTTTCTCTGAATGGAAGCAAATGCTGAAGGTTTATGGCTGGAAACATTTGCAGATGATTGAAAGCTGAGGGTTATCATCAATTCCCTGAAGATGTTAGCGTTCTTCAAGAAGGCCTATCTTTGACTAACAAATGGTGCCAAAGCCATGGTCTTAAACTCAGTATTAATAAATGCATAATTGTACCATTGGGAAGTCAACCATTCCAGCTAATTATCATGTTGATAATATGCCGCTAAGAATCAACCTAATGGACATGCATCTGGGTACTCACATAAACAGTAGCCTTACATTTGACCACCACTCAGCAACAGTGGGGAGGAAATTCTTTCATGTTGCACAACTTATAAGTAAGTTCATGGCATCTTGGTCCAGAGAGGTCATTATTCCACTGTACTCTGCCCTTATCAGACCAATCATAGTGTACATTGCTCCTTTTTGTTTGTATCTGACCAGACATATGCAACAACTAGAGTGACCTCAGAGGTTCCTTACAAAAAGAATACAAGGCATAACAAACCTGCCTTATGCAATGTACCTTAAAGCCTTTTCCCTCTACTCAGTCTCCTATAGACTGCTAACAGGTGATCTATGCCTGGGATTCAAGGCATCCGCAAAACCCACATTTGTGATTCTCCTGAATATTTGTAAGTCAAGCAGTACCAGAAATGCAAGGTCTAGGGACCTGAATTTTGCATGTGACTTAAACAGAGCATGCTGGAGAGATGGATATGTGTCCCAGGGACTGTTCCTTTTATGGAGCAGGCTTCCCATCCATGTGAAGCTGAGTTTATCTATTACCCAATTTAAGAGCAACATAGACCATTGGATGAGGAATAGGACATTTACAATGGGCCTGGCACCCATGGCCCTTATGAGCAGAGGTAGCTTATAAATGCCTAGCCCTAAATGTCTTATTTGGATACAATACGTCATTATTCTTTTGGGAAAACTTGGCTAGGCTTAGAAAGACCCCTTAGCCTAGTGGCAATCTATGAAGCTATGGATCTATGAAAAATAAAAAAAGAAGAAAGGGTAAAACTGGGAGATGGCCTATTCTTACTGGGACATGTGACTTTGTCAATCGTCTATCAATTTTCAGATAATGTTTTATCATTTATATGTTCGTGGTGATGCCTGGCAGACAGATGGTATAAGTTTTTGAAGTTCATCATGGACAAGGTGCTGGCCTGTTGGAGGATGCATGCTCATGGTCATTAACATACTGGAAGCATACTTTCTGGCAATTTGAAAGATTACTAGTCAGCCTACTGCATGTTTTGGGGTTGTGAAAGGAACCCAAGTACTAAGAAAAAAGCACAGACACAGGGAGGACAAGCAGACTTCTTATAGAAAGACACACAGATAAGAATGAAATGAGGGGAACCTCTTGCTGTGATGTAACAATCCTGCTCACTGCACCCCTATACCGCCAGACATTGTCACTCATATTGTAAAATGCAGAAGTGCATCAGGGGTTCAGTCTGGATCTACTGAGTTTTTATTCTAGTTTAAATATGAGTATTCATGTTAACATTTGTTTGTAAGGCATAAAAAAGCATGAAGGCTAAATCAAGTCTCAACAGAGTATATAATTCTGTACTCACACTTACTGCTTTTTACAAGGCATCTCTTCCAGTTGAGAAATACGACTATACTCTCATTCACTATAACAACTTGTCTGCTCTCATTTGTAACTATTACAGTCACTCTGTTGTTCATAAGTTAAAACTGGGAAGAAAAAAAAGGGAACCTTCATCTGGTTTTGCATCTGTCTTTCATCGGTGTTATCCTGATATTTTGGCACTCAGCATAGAAATGTTTGGCCTAATTGCCTTCACTAATGAATGCCTTGATATTTCTAAAATTCACTTAGAAAATTAAAGTTATGTATGTTCTCTAAGATTAAATTCTCATATTTTCTTATGAGCCCAGAAAGTTGTGTGAATTGTGCTTGCATTTATTTCTGTAATATTTTTTGTGTGCAATGTTTATCTTAATGTCAGCACAGCTGTCACAGTCTGATATGAAACTTGGTCACATATGAATTGTGCTTGCATTTATTTCTGTAATATTTTCTTAAATGCCATGTTTATGTTAAGCTCAGCATAGCTGACAAAATATGAATTCAAAATTTGCTAACACGGTGCTCTCTGAGACAACTGATTTGGACCAGGGATTAGACTCAACCTTGGTTCCCATGGATGAGATGACAAACCTGACAAGAGGTGTAAGAGATCATTAACTGACTTTAATGTTATAACTGAAAGTATAGCCCTGCTTATCTAAACTGTATTGATATATTTTTATGAAATTTTCTTTTCCGTGATTATGGAGTTGCTTTTTTGTTAGAATACTATATAAACCATTTCATTTTTAGTATAGTTGATTTTAGTTAGTTAGCTAGTTAGCTAATTTTGTCTGTAGATTTAACAAGATTGAACTATGCTGATTTGTTTAAAATGCTTTTTATACTCTGATTTTCCATCTTGTAATTGTGATTTTTTCTAACACCACTACTGACAATAAACTCTAATAACAAAATGCTGATTCACTGAAACAGTGTACGAGGACCAGATACTGCCTCTGTCATTACACCAGCAGAATGATACTGTTTATAATAAAGTGTTCTGTAAGTAGTTTCCTGCTGAGAAAACTGAGAATCCCACAATTTACATATAATAATGTAAGAGAGAAAACCAGAGTATGAAGGGCATCAAATCTCCAGGAAGGGTGGTATTGCCTATGAGATGGTACAATTAGGAATTATAGTATTTCCTTTTGTGAAGTGTGCTAAGCAAGTTAAAGTGGTTTTGAGACAAGGAAACTCTTTAAACAGACAACTGTATTATACATATCCCTGGATTCAGCAAGCCCTGCATGGTGTGCAAGACTAGTACAGGAGGTCCAGCAGGCAATATGTCTGCTGTGCGATCCAGGAATAAGCTGTAGGGACGTGCATGAGCGCTACTGCACTAGTCCTGCATGGACTCAGCTCCTGTATGCAAATTACCCCACTTGCTGGAGAAATCCATGCAAATGAGGTGAATTTGTGATCCAGGAAGCTGATTTCTGCAAACTACAAAACGGAGCCATGACAACTCCAAATAAAGGTGGATATTATGTAGTAAGCATGCCAATGGCCAAATATAAGGCCATTAGCATGGATAACAGTTGCAAAAATAAAAAAATCAACTTTTATTTTATTTTAGCTGATCTTGGCTGTTTAAGCGTACGGTAGTGGCGCGCAAATGAGATCGGGTGGAAAATAAGAAAAAAAAACTAAAATAAGCATTCTAACCACAATCACTATTTTGCCATTATACTCAATGGCAGGCAGAAAACAACATGGCTAGTGAATAGTGGTTGCTAAGGGGGGAAGCTCAGTGTGGGACATGTAACTATGCATTAGCAGGCAATCCTATGCAAATGAAGGGAATGATACTGAATCCCAGATTTTCCCTGCATGCTAGTCAGCACCCAACAGTGTAAGAGCAGGAATATAGCTTGGTGCAAGTCGAGGAGTTAGCTGACATCATAGGCTGATATCAGGCATACTGTAAGTGGATTGGAGCCCTGTGGCTTGGGTTTGCCCTTAGCTTAGCAGAGCTAAGCAAGGGGGTGTGTCTGAGGCTGCCTAGCACTCTTTACATTGCCTAAGTAGGGTTTGAAAGGAAAAAAAAGAAGTAAACCAGGAAATAGCAGCTATGTACACATTTGCGCACTCTGTTTGTGCAGTACGACCCCAGGCTCAAACAGGAAGGCAATGGGAAGGGAAAACAGCAGTAGGAAAGTAATCAGGGAAAACTAGCATAGCTGGCAGGTGACGTATCAGAATCAGCCAATTACACAGGCAGCAGACCAGCCCAGCCCAGAACACTACTATAAACTATGCAAACACCTTTCCCTCTGGTTTTTCCCACATACTCTACACCACCAGTGTATACAAGCGGGGTGCTTTTAACAAACAAAAACAACAGAATGATTGGGCTGCAGCAGCTACCAGACATCAATATGTGGAAGAGGCTGAGATTGGTGAGGATGAGAATGCTGTCAACCAACCCACAGTGAGGAGACAGAGAAGGGTGTACAGACCCTGGGTAACCTACCAGGGGCTACATGAGCTGGAGATAGTGGAGTGCTATAGGGTGGACAGAGACCTCCTACAGCAAATTGTTGAGCTGTGTCGACCACGCCTGACACACAGAACTAACAGAGGGAAACCTATCCCAGTGGATACCAATGCATGTGTAGGCCTAGGAATACTATCCAAAGGTACCTCCCAAAGCCCAACTGGAGATATCATGGGGATCTCACAGGCATCAGCATCCAGAGTATTCCACCATTTCCTGGATGCCATGTCAGCACATGCTGGTGAGCATGTATAGTTACTCAACACATATGATGTGTTGGCCAGCAATATGCATCTCTACCACCAAATAGCAGAATAGCCTGAGGTGGTGGGTGCTATAGACTGCATGCACATAAGCATCAAAGCACCACTCGGTGAGCGGGGTAGGTTCTACATCAACCGCAAGGGCTTCCCCTCCATCAACTGCCAGGTCATGTGCGATGCCCAGGGCATTATAATGAATGTGTGTGCTGGCTGCCTTGGAAGCTATCATGATTCCCACATCTGGCATCTGATGCAGCTGTACCAGATATTTGCCAGTGGGACATCCCTTACAGTCACCTAGTGGGGGATGCTGGTTATGCAATGGAGCCATGGCTGATGACACCCATCAGAAATGCACACAAATCCCGAACAAGAACACCATAATGAGGCACACACACACAGACTGGAATCATAGTAGAGCATGTGTTTGGGATGCTCAAGTCACGGTTCCAGTGCCTGGACACATCCGGTGGAGCCTAGCAGTACTCACCAGCTACATGTACCCAAATTTTTATCGTATGTGCAATGCTACACAATATGATCCTGCAGAAACAGCTGCAGCAGGAACAGCATGGGGCAGGGACACACAGCACACCACCAATGCCAAGGCTTGCACAGGAACAGAGTGACTTAGAGGAGGAACAACCTGAGCCTGCCCAGTAGGCAGATGGAGGCGTGCCCAGTATACCCTGGCCTTGGCAAAGAGGCAACACATAGCACATACACTGACCCAGTAGGGATCCAGAGAATGACACCTCTCTCTGACTCGCATATACAGTAAAAGGGATTACAAACATGACACTACCTGTGCTCAACCATGTACAGGGAGTGTAGTATGTGCATCTGACATAGGCAGCCCCCAGCACCATCCTCAATACTGGCACACCCACAAGATAAGTCACTCTCCTTACCAATTGCTGATTAGAGTAGTATGTGTTGTTACTTGTATCTTTGGAATGGATGTGAGCATGCAAGGGAATCAAGTGGCTGAATGGGATGCCAGCAGGTAGTAGACACCTATAGTGGCAGCATGGGATCTGTAACAAATACTAGTGTCACCATAGTAGCCATTACTACACGTGGTGACAAAAAGCATTGCAGGAAATGTGCTGAGCCACATGTGTGTCCATATGACACACACATGCCAGTCAGGGAGGTTCACATACCCAACAGCAGTCTCAGCCAGCAGGACAGGTGCAGACAAACACAAACAAAGGCTGTGCCAAAGCCTCTGAATGATGCCTATGGGTACCCCCCCCAGGCCTACAAAGACAGACTACATCAGGTCAGGCAGTGGGATGTTATTTCTGAAGGGTAGGAAGTCAGAAACTGATATATAGGTCAATCAAACCTAAGACCTGTAGTACACTGCTATGCTTCTAGTCAGCATGATAGGTTAGTATACAGAATGAAATGGAGTATCTGACATACCAGTACAGACATAGCAAATGTGTACAAGTGTCAGGTGTGCCCCCCAATCCTATGTAAAAATGTAGAAACAGTCAGGTGTGCCATCCTGTGTAGAAATGTAGAAATAGTCAGGTGTGATCCCCACAATCTTGTGTAGAAACATAGTAACAGTCAGGTACCACCCCCCGCAATCCTGTGTAGAAATGTAAAAACAGTCAGGTGTACCCCTCAGCCCTACGTAGACATGTAGTAACAGTCAGGTCCCCCCCAATCTTATATAGAAATGTAGTACCAGTCTGGTGTGCCCCCCCAAGCTGATGTATACATATTGTAACAGTCAGGTGTGCCCACCCAATCCTATGTAGAAATGTAGAAATAGTCAGGTGTGCCCCCCCAATCCTGTGCAGAAATGTAGTAACAGTCAGGTTTGTCCCTCCATCCTGTGTAGAAATGTAGAAATAGTCAGGTGTGCCCCCCCCAGTCCTGGGTAGAAACGTAGTAACAGTCAGGTGTGTCCCCCCTCAAACATGTGTAGAAATGTAGTAACAGTCAGGTATGTCCCCCAACCCTACTTAGACATGTAGTAACAGTCATGTGTGCCCCCAATCCTATATAGAAATGTAGTACCAGTCTGGTGTGCCCCCCCCAATCTGATGTACACATGTTGTTAACAGTCAGATCTGCCCCCAAATCCTGTGCAGTCAGGTGTGCCCCACAATCCTGTGTAACAATGTAGAAACAGTCAGGTGTGCCCCCCATATCCTATGTAGACATGTAGTAACAGTCAGGTGTGCTTCCCTAATCCTATGTCAAAATGTAGTAACATGTATGTGTAGGTATAATACCAGTGGAGCACAGATGTCCAGAGGTGGCCAAGGTAGCAGGATAGATTGTAGCATTTGTACAATATGCAGGTATGTGTGTGTGTTAGGTTGGTGTGTGTTTCATATTGTGTGAGAGTGGTCAGTATGTATGCATGTTGAGGTATGACCTGGTGGCCATTGCCCAGTACTGCTGATGACATGGCCAAGTCCTCACAACTGCAGTGACAAAGACAATTCCCACCAGTATAACACATGCTAGCAGTAAGCCATTGTAAATGTATGGTGGTAATATGTGGCCACTCTCCTACCCTGCCCCCATTTCCCACACGCCCCCAGTACTCCTAGCTTTATTCCTATCTTACTCCACCCTCTGAGCCTAATTACCCAATAACAGCTCCCCCCTCATTACTCCTCCCACCTATAGCCATCCTTCTTAAACTCTGTAATCTGTACTCCACCCAATAAGTATAGTCCCCTCCTCCTTCCTTAAATCTCTAGAATATCTCCATCACTTTTTAAACCCTTTCTTCTTCATAGCCTTCTCTATTTTCCTAACCACTCATACCACTCTCTCTTTGCTCCAACATGCTCTCCTCAAGTTATCACACCCTGCAGTCACCCAGCCTCCTATTTCTGTTCCTACTTCCCTTATACTATGCTACCTCATATTCCACCTATGCTTGTCCAATACCACCTACAAAGAAAACTACCATACAAACCCACCTTCTCCCTCACTCTTACTCCCATTTCCACTCTATCTCCTCTTCTCTCATTCAGCCCAACCCTTTGCACCTATTCCACCCTAAACTATTCTCCTCTAAAGTCAAGATAATGTTACCTGCTCCAGTCTACAATCTACCAAAATTCATGCCTGGCAGACCACTATGGCTAAAGGATATCTCCTTCAACAATGTAGTCCAAGTTGGTGCTATCCATCCTAACCCTGGTCCTACATCCTTTATTAACAATACTCATCCCTTACCCTCTTCCTCCTATCTCAACACCTTAAAGATTTTTATAATTAATGCACAAAGTCTAAACAACAAAGTACACCAATTTCAAGCTTGGTTAAGCCATAACCAACCAGATATCTTAGCCATCTCTGAAACCTGGCTCAAGCGCTTTATCTCTGACTTTGAGATTCTGCCCCCAGGATTTCATTGTCTCAGAAATGACCAACTAAATAAAAAAGGTGGAGGCACTGCCCTAGTCTACTCCAACCTTCTTACCTTAATTCCCCTCCAAATTCCAATTCCTCAGTTCCAGAACACTGAACTAACTGCTGGAATTCTAAAACTAAATAAACATAAAAATATCTGCATCATTGCCCTATATATCTCACCTGGTAGCAATATCTCTACACTCGAAAATATTCTCCTATAGGCCTCTACTGAAATTAACTATGAAACTTATATCCTTGGTGATGTGAATATTGACTGGAATAAAATCAATTGCCCCTCTCCCTCCCTATCCATTAACCTCTATAACTTCACTCAAATAATCCTCTCCATCACTCAACCTAACAAAATAAACCCTCCTGGATCCTCTGTAGATTGGATCCTAGTCTCAGATCCAAATAAAATAACCAATTCTGGCACAATTCCTGATACCTTTAGCGACCACCTCCCAGCCTTCATGCATTGCTCAACTAGTTCCTCCCCAGACCAGCATCAGTACATTCAAACTCGTAACCTCAGTAGCTTCAACCCAACTACTTTCTCAAATACTTTCAAACAAATGAACTGGCAAATTCTAAACATCCTTCCTCTTGACAAGGCTATAGAATACTTCAACTCTCTTCCTTGATACTTTAAACTCATAAACCCCACTAAGAAATGAAAGAATAAAAACTAAAACTGCTCCTTGGCTATCCAAAGAGACAAAATAGATTATGCACCACAGAGACAAACTATGGAAGCTTTAACAAAACAATAAACTGGGCAATACCTTGCTCCAATATAAACAGCTCCGAAACCGTGCAAAACGACTAATCACCAAAGACAAAAAAAATTATACTATATCAAACTTCAGTCCAATAACAATAAAAACCCCAAACAGTTCTGGAACTCAGTAAACTCACTACTCAATCCAGGCTCCAAGAATAATCCCTGTCCTGACCCAAGTAAATCTGATCTTTAACTAGGCTCTGAATTTAACTCATTTTTCATAGACACTATTACTACCCTCACCAAGACATTTCCCAATAATCACCCAACTGCTCTACTACACTCTCCCCCTTCTAACTCACCTCATCTGTTTGAACTCAAACCCATCTCCACTAACTTTATAAAAAAAGTTTGTCCAAACTTAAACCTTGCTATAACGCTCCTGACAATATTTCCTCTTCCTTCCTAAAATGTGCTGCTGATGGCATTGCACTCCCAATCAGCATCATTATCAACCGATCCATAAAAGAATCATACGTCCCCAAACTCTGGCGCTCAGCTTATATTCTTCCTCTTCATAAAGGAGGCAAAAATACCAGCATCTTAAACTTTCACCCCATTGCTTTGCTCTCACCAATCTCCGAAATGCTAGAAAAATGCATCCACCTCCAACTTATGCCTTTCCTGACCCAAAACAATCTTCTCATTCTTACCCAGCATGGCTTCCATCCAGGCCATAGCACAATAACTGCTCTACTCTCTTTCCTAGAAACTGTCACTCAAGCCCGAGATTCAGGCCACTTAGTTTCTACTGTTTTACTTGATCTGTCTAAAGCCTTTGATACAGTTTCCCACAAGCACCTTCTCTGTCATCTCTCAAACCTTAATCTCTCACATAATGCTTTAATCTTGGTTCTCCAGCTATCTATCAGACAGATCACAGGCAGTGAAATGGAAGAACTCCATCTCTTCCTTCCTACCTACCCCAGCTGGTGTACCACAGGGATCCATCCATGGGCCAATGCTTTTTAACATCTTCATCAATAACTTTCACACAGCTATTCCTGATGCTAAAATCATTCAATACGCAGACGATTCAACCTTAGTCTACTCTGCCTCAAACCTCTCTAAATTGCTGACTAAAACCCAAACTGCCTTCTCAACAACTGAAAACTGGATGTGCCAAAACCCCCTCTCTCTCAATGCAAATAAATCAAAGATTCTACTATTTCCTCCCACAAAGACCCTCTCCTACAATAAAAATAACTTCAAAGTCTATAGTCAAACCAACTCACCTATAGAAGTAGTCCCCTCTGCCAAACTACTTGGCATTACTGTAGATGAACACCTCAAGTTTGATATTCATATTCAACAAAATATTAAGAAAACCCACCAAAAGCTAGGTATGCTGTATAGGAATAATCGCTAACTCTCCAACTCTACCAGGCAAACTCTGGCCACGACTTATTTTCTTTCTTCCTTATTATATGAAGCCCCTCTCCTAACCAACCTGTCCTCCTCTATCACCTCTAAACTAGAAAACTGCTACAACAAAATCTCTAAATTTGCCTGTAAATCTAAAAATACCACACATCACTGCCTAACCCTACAATCCCTGAATTGGCTTGAACTCCCAAACTACCTAGACTATCTCCAACACACTACTGCACATAGACTCATATTTCACCCAACAAAATCTCCCACTCTAACTAACATCCTTCCTCTTATACACCCAACAGAGCTCTCAGATCTGAAAATCAGAACTTAATTATATCCATAAACCTAAACGACCTGCTGGCCAACTTCTCCTATCTTTCTCACTAGGCAAAAATGGAACTCCCTTCCCAACACATTAAGAACCATACCAAACTCAGAAAACTTCAAAACCCAAATATTCAAACACCAGTCCACTAAATGGAAATGTGCCTGCCTTCACCCAACCTAATCCAAGGAGGTTCTCGCTCTGGTTTCCAAGCTCTACAACTCTCACAGTTATCTTCCTATGAGCCTATCTAAGCTCTCAACAGTTTCTATAGCTTCTCTCTAAGCTCTCACCTCCTACAGCTACCCTCACACAGCCCAACCTTGTAAATATTGTAAATAGCATTCTACTGTTGATGTGTGTATGTAAAGCGTATTTACATTTTCTTATAAGGTTTGTATGTAAACTGTTTCCTCACCTAACCCATATCTGTTTTCCTCAAATGAAACTGTGAGATCCCTACCTTCAAGCTTAATGAATTTAACTATGCATGATATTGAGTGCATTTATGAGTAACTATTCTACATAAGATCTTTAATATTAACTATCATTTGTATCTAAATTGTATAATGCATCTTGGAGCTTTTCTCCATGGGCTTCCACTGAAAATGAGTCAATTCAGCCCAGTGGACTTCCCCGATAATCAAATTGCAAATAAATAAATAAATAAAATGGCATGGCTGTTGGGCTATATATACAAGCAGTACACAGGGGAAAGTACCCCAGACATACAGTTTATAATGTGTAACTATGAAATGAACACACCCTTAGAATTTACATACAGGTATGCATCACATTATCTGGGCCTGTAGTAGGGTATACTGGTGTCATCTGCCAGAATACTTTCAGATCACAAAGGTGGTAGGACTGGTGTATTGAGAAACAGCTGATGTACCTGCACATGCCAGCATAACTGGAATGCCCCATGCATATCTGTGCGTCAGATGCAAGTAGTGTCCATAGTACACATGCACCCAGCTCACCCAAACATCACCCATAAGCACCTCTCTGGTCATATCCCTGCTGTTGGGAATGGATACAATATGACCCAAACCTATATATGGCAATAGCGAAAGAATGCAGCATGCGGTGCAGGTGTCCCATGCAGGTGTGTCCCTAGCTGTAGGTAGCACCCTACCAGCATCCACACCATCTGATCAATACTGATAAAAAGTATTGGCATAAGCACCTAGCACACCTACCCTGTCACCCCAGGGGAATATACTGTAAGGTGGTCTGGGATTGTAGGACTGGCAGAATGCAATGGCCTGCCACAGCTGACCCACATCACCAACAAATGGCCTACAGGCCTCTGCCAAAGGCCTGTGTCTCACACGTACTGCCAATGCATCTTATGTCATGGACACCCAAATAACAACATAACACACTCCACATAAGCCATATGCAAGGCCATGTGGACAAACCACAGTAGCATGTCCACCATGTCCCACTGCATGAACTGTAGATCAACACCAAAACACAGCTGTAATGAGGTGATAACCTTAGGGAAAGTATCAGAAAATGTATACATAATGTATGAAAGAGGATAGAATAATAGGGGGGGAGCATGGGCAGCATGGAATGTGCAAGGTCCGACACACAGCTGTGTGCACACACTATCCCTAGCTGCAAACACATAAATGGGTGGCTACAAACCTGCCCATACACCACAATATGGGTAATGTCCTGACTCATGGCCTCTGCCTCTGGGTAACCTGTGTAAATCTGCACAGCTGTGAGGTATTGCCACAGCAAGATAAAGCCATACTGTCATGTCGATGGATGTACAAGTATGGGATCCTCTGCCAGCACTGTACCAAGGTGCTGAACCGGATACACAGACCCAGCAGCAAATGTCTGCAGCTCCCCCTCCAAAATGGCATAATTACCATGAATATGTAGGCATCTGCCCACAATACCAGACACAGCTGCATTCACCCTTGTTTCCCAGGACATCACTGTGAACAAAAATGTCCACCTGACAGTACTTGAGGACATAAATCAACACAGTGTATAACAGTACACATGTTTGAATATCTCTGCTAACACTTTATTTATTTATTTTTATTTTTTTTATTTTACATTTGTTGACCGGGCTAGTCTAGCTGGAGATATTTCCATTTTCAGTAGTGGCCCGGGGAGAAAAGCTCCACAGAAGTAAGATACATACAGAAAAAACATCATACAAAAAATAATAATAATAATAGAGTTAGTAATAGAGTTTGCAAAAAACAAAAACAAGCAAACCCTTCAATGTAAAGTACTACTACTTGATTTAATTACTATAACACACAATTACAGTCCAAATAACATTATACACGTTGAAACATACTTATAAGATAATGTAAACAAGGATTTGAGGTAAGGAAAGTAGAGTGAATAAGAAAATAAGGGAAAATAGGAAGGGTTTAATTGTGGAAAAGAGAGCAAGTTAAGGTAGATAACAGGTAGAGAAGCAGTGGGAGGAGAAAAGAAAGCCAAGTAGAGAAAAGAGTAAAAAGGAGTAAGAGAGATAGTTTTAAATTTAGGTAGTACCAGTACCATGTAGCAGAAGCAGCACAGACACAATCACCTACAGTACACACTATCCTTTGCACAGTTTCTTCCCATATTGCCAAATGATCTACGGATACCCTGCAGAAGCAGTTTGCTACCTGTAGGTGTACAACACAATGGTCTGCATTGGAGTACATACTACCTGGAATGGATCCACACATTCAATACAGAATGACATACTGGGCATGCTCACACACTTAAACAAATGAAGCCCATGTTTGCAAACAACAGTGGACCATACATATCTGACAGTTGCAGATGTTAGTGGATATACTCCTCGGTATGCAATAGTCATGCTTTGAACACACATTGGATAGGAATACAGATGTATATCCAAGGACAACACACTATAATAAGCCAAAAGTAGACATACATAGATGTGTGGAAGAGAGTGACTGTGACAAAGAGCCATCCATCATGAGGCCTGTCCCACCCATCATACAGCCAAATGGCTACAACCACAGGATGTGTACATTTCACTCACTTTAGAAATTAGCCACTGGTATCCATCAGCATTAAAGACTATCTAGTGAAAGTGCTTGCTGTGCAACATGAATGTACAAGGCAGTCGTCATCTAGCAGCTGTATACACGTACCTGTGGAATATAACCCTGTGTGTGCCTGCATGTGGTGTGTCAATCTCTAGATGAATGGGTTATGGCCCATGCACACACACTGCCCTCCCCATAGCTCTAATATGACAAGCCTGCTGATGTCTTCCACTTTGAAATACGCCTTTAGGAATAAAGTAGCCCAGTAATCTCTGTGGCATGTCCTAAATGTGCATAATGCTGTAGTATGACAAACTACTTAGGTAGGAGTTCTAATCGCAGACATGGCAACTGTGTGTCTGTGTGCGTGTATGTGTGTGTGTGTGTGTGTGTGTGTGTGTGTGTGTGTGTGTGTGTGTGTGTGTGTGTCCCTGTCTGTGTAGGGAGCAATGCTTTTTAGGCTAGTCACACTCATTACAATTCAAATGTCCTATTTTGACAAGGTTGCTGATGTCATTCACTGTGAAATACACCTCTGGGAAAGATGTAGCCCAGAAATCTACATGGTGTGTCCTATAACTGCGTAATTCTGTAGTATAATAAACTAGTTAGGTAGGAGTTCTAATCCCAGACATTACAACTGTGTGTGTGTCTATGTATGTGCAGCAATGCTTTTTAGGCTAGTCACACTCACTACAATTTAAATGTCCTACTTTGACAAAGCTGCTGATATCATTCACTGTGAAATACACCTTTGGGAAATGTGTAGCCCAGTAATCCGTGTGGTGCATCCTATAACTGTGTAATGCTGTAGTATGATAAACTAGTTAAGTAGGAGTTCTAATCCCAGACATTGCAACTGTGTGTGCGTCTCTGTATGTGCAGCAATGCTTTTTAGGCTAGTCACACTCACTATAATTTAAATGCCCTACTTTGGCAAGGCTGCTGATTTCAATCACTGTGAAATACACCTTTGGGAAAGGTGTAGCCCAGAAGTCTCTGTGGTGTGTCCTATAACTGCATAATGCTGTAGTGTTATAAACTAGTCAGGTAGGAGTTCTAATCTGAGACATGGCAACTGTGTGTGTCTCTGTCTGTGGAGGGAGCAATGCTTTTTAGGCTAGTCACACTCACTACAATTCAAATGCCCTACTTTGGCATGGCTGCTGATGTCATTCACTGCAAAATACACTTTGGGAAAGGTGTAGCCCAGTAATCCCTGTGGAGCGTCCTATAACTGTGTAATGCCATAGTGTGATATAGTACTTTGGTAGGGTTTCTAGTCCCACACATGTCAAGTGTGGATGTTTGTGTGTGTGTTTCTTTGTTTGTGTAGAGAGCAGTGCATTTTAAGCTAGTCACACTCACTACAAATCATATGCCCTACTGTGACAAGGCTGCTGATGTCATTCACTGTGAAATATACCTTTGGTAAAGGAGTAGCCCAGTAATCTCTGTGGCGTGTCCTATAACAGCGTAATGCAGTAGTGTGATATAATACCCTGGTAGGGGTTTTAGTCCCACACATGGCAAGTGTGGATGTTTGTGTGTGTCTTTCTTTGTTTGTGTAGGGAGCAATGCATTTTAGCCTAGTCACACTCACTACAGATCATATGCCCTACTTTAGCAAGGCTGCTGATGTCATTTACTGTGAAATACACCTTTGGGAAAAGTGTAGCCCAGAAATCTCCATGGCATTTCCTATAACAGTGTAATGCTATAGTGTGATATAGTACTCTGGTAGGGGTTCTAGTCCCACACATGACAAGTGTGGATATTTGTGTAGGGAGCAATGCATTTTAGGCTAGTCACACTCAGTACAGATCAGATGCCCTACTTTGGCAAGGCTGCTGTTGTCATTCACTGTGAAATACACCTTTGGGAAAGGTGTAGCCCAGTAATCTCCGTGGTGTGTCCTATAACAGCGTAATGCTGTAGTGTGATATAGTGTTCTTGTAGTGGCTCTAGTCCCACACATGGCAAGTGTGGGTGTTTGTGTGTGTGTGTTTCTTTGTTTTTGTAGGAAGCAATGCATTTTAGGCTAGTCACACTCACTACAGACCATATGCCCTACTTTGGCAAGGCTGCTGATGTCATTCACTGTGAAATATACCTTTGGGAAAAGTGTAGCTCAGGATTCTCTATGGTGTGTCCAATAATAGTGTAATGCTGTAGTGTGATGTAGTACTCTGGTAGGAGTTGTAGTTCCATGAATGGCAAGTGTGGATTTGTGTGTTTCTTTGTTTGTGTATGGAGCAATGCATTTTACTCTAGTCACACTCACTACAGATCAAATGCCCTAGTTTGGCAAGGCTTCTGATGTCATTCACTGTGAAATACACCTTTGGGAAAAGTGTAACCCAGGAATCTCTGTGGCACATCCTATAACAGTGTAATGCTCTAGTGTGATATAGTATCCTTGTAGGGGTTCTAGTCCCACACATGGCAAGTGTGGAGGTTTGTGTGTGTGTGTTTCTTTGTTTGTGTAGGGAGCAATGCATTTTAGGCTAGTCACACTCACTGCTGATCAAACACCCTACTTTGGCAAGGCTGCTGATGTCATTCACTGTGAAATACACCTTTGGGAAAGGTGTCGCCCAGTCATTTCTGTGGTGCATCCTATAACAGTGTAATACTGTAGTGTGATATAGTATTCTGGTAGAGTTAGTCCCAAACATGGCAAGTGTGGATGTTTGTGTGTGTGTTTCTATGTCTGTGTAGGGAGCAATGCTTTCTAGGCTAGTCACATTCACTACAATTCAAATGCCCTACTTTGGCAAGCCTGCTAATCTCATTCACTGTGAAATGCACCTTTGTAGAAGGAGTACTCCAGTAATCTCTGTGGTGCATCCAATAACTGTGTAGTGCTGTAGTGTAATAAACTAATTAGGTAAGAGTTCTAATCCCAGACATGGCAGGTGTGTGTGTGTGTCTGTGTTTGCCATTCATATCCTGTGTGGAGGTGGCTGTGAGTGGTTAGCAACTGGACTCATGGTGGCATGGGTTTTGCAAATTTCTTTTACGGTGGCCCTATTATATGTCACAATGTCCACCTTACAAGGATAACAGATGTGAAATAGCCAAGAGGCTGGGGTTGCAATCCATACACCTACATGTGACACCAAGGCCTGGAGAACAAAGTTAGCAACCATTGTATTACCCAGAGAACACTCTCAACCCATGTCTCATACACAAACACACTTGCCTAGGCAACAACCGCAATGTTGGTAGTACCCTGCATATTGCCCAGAGATAGCAACCACAGTGTTATTGCAGTGGACTACAGAGGGCATGCCACCCTATCCATCAGTACAATAGCCACATACATGCAGGCAGTGCGCCTTCACTATGTTCCCCACTGGACACCTGCAACACCTGTGGTGCCATCAAATGTGACCCACAAAGGACATGCCATGCCTCAAACACATGCCCTGTATGGACAGATGCCACTGACACCAGGGAATACCTGTATCATGCTATCAATGTAGGTTTGTGGTCAGCCTTCTGGGCATTACCTTTGCCGCTGCATGAGACCAGGACTGGCACATCTGATAACAATCTGAATGCACAACATGGGTCAAACACCCAGGTACAGTTCCACATGTCACTGTACATGCATGTGGGACATGTGCACATCCCAGTCATTATCCATGTCATGGACTAAAGAACACATACATGGCAGGCAATGCACAGCAATGGCCACATGCAATAGATACCCAGGTGACTGGATGGTGACTACAATACCCGCCTGTATGGGGCCAATTCAGACACTACACCACTGAGCCACACTGCAGACCATTGTCATATGGCCTGATGCCAATGTTTACACATCACCTAGCCTAGTAAAGCCTTCTGGCACAGTCAACCACTACACACCCATGAACCAATGCACCCATGCATGTCAGTACTGGCACCATGTGTCTGCGTGTGTGGTATATGATGCTTTTGACCATATTCACACTCACTACAACCTCCACTGGCATAAGGAAGCATGCTGTCTGATGTCAGACACCTCCACATACCCTTTACCCATATAACCTCTGGATAACCCCTGTGGTACATGTGATACCTGCACAGTACTGTATTGTGGCAAACTAACTAGTGAGGAGGTGTATTCCTGACCCTGACAAGTGTGTCAATGTGCGTGGGTCCCTGAGAGAGTGTGTCTGTGTTGATGCTGACACCTGTTCATGCGGACAGGCACGTGTACTACACCTACTGTATCATTACGATATCACTGTTGCAGATGTCACTCACCATCACATATACGTTTGGAGAGCTCTTCAACATTTAAGCTATGTGGTGCATCCAATAACTGCATAGTCATGTGATAGCAATACATAGTCAGTCAGAGGTTTGATACCCAGTACTGTAGGTGTGTGACACAAACATGCTTAGGTTTTACTCTCCCACCCCCTCCCTGACTTATCTTTGCCTCTATCTGCCTTTCTCACTTCCTCTCTGGTGGATGTGGAGACTTACACCTGCTTTGCTTAGGCAGCAGCATGTGATTTTTAAGTGATGCTCATGATCAGCTTATGGCCTCTGCATGAATTGCAGCCCTCCTCTAGCTGATTGCATGTGGAACAGCTGTGGTAAAATTCCCATAGCCAATTGCATGGAAATACACTCCAATATCTAGGAACATCACATTGGTTTTGGGCCTTTTCATTCACTGTGAGCAGGACCTAGATCTGTTGTTTGGCAAACAGCATTGCAGATGGATTGGGGATTTAACTCTAACAACATACACTGTGGAAACAGGCCAACACACAGGAGGGGGATGTGCCTGACATGACTGCAGAATGTAACTGTTGCTATTCTGCATTTGGAGTAATGTTGGTTTAAAAGGGTGTGTGTATATATGGCTAGTCTGCATGTTTTAATACCTGTGATGACAGTGCTATGTTTCTGAGGAAACCCCCATCTGTAGTATCATCTGCAGAGTGGGCAGTGTGTGGTGCCTTTTGTTCCTTGTGTTACTCACACAGCATCTATCTGTGAACTACTGCAGAAGCAGAATGTGAGGATTGCAGTCAGTACATGGTGACAGACATGAGAGTTACTGACTTCATATCCCACATAGGACATATGCCACAACAAACCCTGTTACAACAGTAAATGTATGAGGTTATCACAGCAACATGCAATATTGGCCCTGTGTTTGTGCCTCCAGCCACAACTCTGTCAAACTTCATGTATATGTCATGCAGTAAGAGATACATATGTTCTGTACACTATAATTTATTGACATAATATCTGATAACAAGCCAGGGAGATATCAGACTGCTACACATGTTATGTATAGTAGGGGTTATATTTGAGGAAATAGCCTGAGCATTCTGTGGTTGTGTGTACAGTACTGAGGTCTGTGTACTCATGGTGATTGTCAACAGTGTGTGTACTGTGAATATGTACCTTGGCCTTTGTACAGACTGTGGTAGGTGTCATTGTTCTTGGTCCTGTTCTATCTAATGTTACATGCTGCTCCATTGTATGTTACCCTATCAGCTTACATGTTTGTAGGGCCAAACACAAACATGTCCTATACCACAGACAGCCATCGGACCACACTGTATAGTGGCCCAGTATATGTAGGGTTAGTGTGTGAGTGGCACATATGAGGATGGTGTTGATCAGTTAGTCCATATACTGTAATATTACACTAGCTACCATATGTGGCTGTGGCTGTGTTCACATTGGTTGTGGTTATGCACTTTCACACAGGTGTCTGTTACTCTGTGCTGTGACATGCCTGTAGAGCCTGCTATATATGCAGGAACATGTGTTTTCCTCCATAAGAAATGTAGTCCAGTGTTGTGGAAGTCTGCCTGTAGCCTGCACAGTGCTTTGTTACATGCTTACCAGCTTAGTGTACTTACCCAGTGTGATGTTATGTTCAGATACTTGCCAAATTTACTGCTGCCAGGCCACCATAACAGCCATGTATGTCAGACAGAGGAGTGGGATGCTGTACAGATGTATGTCACTAACTACTGGATAGTATGTGGCCATGGCACCTCTGCACCAGCGGTTAGTATGTGTCAGGACAGACAGGGGTGTGTGAATGCATAACCTATTGGGGCAAATGTATACCAGTATTTACGTGATATACCCATCTACATGGCTGTTAACATCCATATTGTCAGGCTTGGTCCACATGTTTTGCACTAAAGGGTTCTGTGTATACCTCTGGACTGACCAGACTGTGTCGGACTGTCCACATTTATTGGCCATATCTCTGCTGTATTCCACAGGATCATTACTGTGCTAGCAGTGATGTAGCGCTCCACAGTCTCCAGCTCATGTAGCTCCTGGAAGGTTACCCTGGGTCTGAACACTCTTCTCCTTCTCAGTCTAGGCCTATTGTCAGCAGCAGCATCAGCACTGACCTCAGCATCTAGCACATACAGATGTAGCAGGGCTGCAGTAGCCCCTAGCATTCTCTCAGTTAAAATTCTCAGGTCTGTACTCCAATGGTGCAGAGTATGGGGGAAAATCAGATTGTACAGTGTATACATACTTTATAGTGCTCTGCTGCAGATGCAGCTTGTGTGATTTACTAACTATGATGCATTCCACCTGCCACGTACATCACTAAGGGGTTGGAATGGCCCAGTTTAGGTGGAACAGGGGTCATCAGTAATTTATATATGATTGGCTTTCTCAGCCTATTTCTTTTTTTTTTTCTTTTGCTAAGCACTGTGGCATGGTGAACAAACTCATGCCACAGGTCTAAACAAAGCTCAGCAGTCAATAGACACACCCCCAAGAACAGGCACGCTCAGCACAGTGATGAGCCATGCAGACACACTCAGACATTCTCAAACCAGTTTAAACAAGCACCCCAAAGCTAAAAAAAGCTTAGCAACAATGGACACATCCCTCTGCTCAGCTCAGTGGTGTGGCACACAAACGGGTGCTGCTGTGCTCCAATGCACTTAAAGAAGTGGAGACAAACCCCCTTTTGATGTCTGCTACCTCTTCTGTGGACACCAACATAGTTCTGGGGCTACACAGGTTTGATCTGTAGTTGCAGCAACTCCATCAAGTCTGGGTCTGAGATGGGCTTATATGCCAGACACTGGTCACCTCTGAGCAGTCTGTACAAGACTGATTAGAGGGACAGGGCTATGTGACTGAGTAGAGGAACAGTGCTTTTAGCCTATCTGCAGAGGATAGGTGTTTGTGACTCTGGATTTTCTTGGTCAGGAACCCCTGTGGTCTCTCCAGCTGCTGCATTTGCTTGGCAAGGTACATACCAAAGGGGGTATTGTACTTGATAATGAGTCTAATAAGGGAGGACTACAGGGATGTTATGACCTCCTTGTTCCTGGATGAAATACCCTTACTTATGAGGTAATTCATGTAGAAAGCCTTTCATACAATGGAGGCAATGCGGTGGTCAAAAGTCAGGTTGCTATCAACCTGGGTGCACAAGTCCCTCATGACTTATTGCATGCTTAGTACATTGTTATTAATGTGATAATTAGTGGGATGCCATTTCCCCCAAAGGGAATTATGGTGTATTTCTTAGCATTCAGTTTGAGGCCCTGCTTCTGAAACCAGTCATTAGTTTGGGTAAGGCCGTCTTGGATGGTGTTCACATCACTAGGGAAATTTAAGACAGCACCCAGCTTGCAGTCATCTGCAAACTTGGTGAGCCACAGACCACTGCTTTTGGCTTGCACTTCAGAAAAGTATATCCCAAACAGTAGAGACCCAAGACCAATCCTTAGGTTACACCACTTGTTATGGGTCTACTGCTAGAGGTGCCTTCCCCTATTTTGACTGAGTGGGTTTTATCATTGAGCCAGTTAGCTACCCATCTGGTAACAAATGGGTTGATGCCTAGATGGGAGAATTTATCTATTATGCCTGAGTGAGGAATAGTGACAAAGGCTTTGGCTAGGTCAAGGTAGGCGGTGTGCACCATCTTCCCCTCGTCCATGGCTTTGGTTACTGTTTCAAAGAAGTCAACCAAGTTTAACAGGCATGATCTGCTTTTGAAAAAAACAAACTGTATGGGGTCAAGCATTTGGAAGTTGCCAATGTCCGTGTTTAAAAGGTCCACGATAATGCATTCCATGGCCTTGCAGATCAGGCTAGTTAAGCTGATGGACCTGTAATTGCCTGGGTCAGTGGACACTCCACCTTTGTGTAGAGGGATGACAGTGGCTGTCCTCTATTCAGCTGGGATGAAGCCAGTGCTCAGGGTTTGGTTGAATAGGGTGCCTAATGGAGGTGAGAGCTCATGCCTGAGTAGGATACAGCCAGGGATGTTGTCGGGTCCCATGGAGACTGCATTTTTTGCCCTTGACAGGGCATTAAAGATGTGCTTCCTAGTGATGAGGGGGGCAGGTGCTTTGGATGTCCTAGCTTACTGATGGGGGGGATAGGGGGGTTGAAGTTTTCACTGGACCTGTCTGCTAGCAGGTTGGCTATATCTATGGCATTTGTGAATGTGGTGTCATTGGCCACCAGTTCAGAGCATGTTTGGGTGTTACCTTTGAGACTGCAGACATATATGAAAAAGGCCTTGTGATTGTCCTTAGTGGACGAGGTCAATTTGGACTCAAAGTTAGCCTTAGAGGATTTTACCAGTGAGCTTATTTGCTTGTTCAGACAAAGAAGAGATTGCTTCCAACCTGGCACCTGCTCCTTCTTGGCTCTGGACTGCAATTTTTTCCTTTTATTATAGAGTTTATTTATTGCTGCTGTCCACCAGACAGGTTTATTCTTCCTTGATGAAGATGATTTTATCCTGTCAGGTATTGCTGAGTCCATACAGCTATGTAGGTACTCATATATTTTTTTGGTATAGGCTTGGAAATTAGTGTCAATTCCAACTGAAGGGATGTTGGCTGTGAAGCTGCTTATATCTGCTGTCAGGAGATTGTAGTCAGCTTTCATAAATTCATAGGTTCATAGGTAGATACCAGGCTATTGGCCCTAGGGCCTATATAAGCCTAGCCAAAAAGGTACCCTGGCTTTTGCCACACAAGAAAATTATTTTCCTGTGCCCCTGTCGAGCAGAGCCACAGAAGTGATCCCCAGGGTGAATTTACTATTTCTCATCCAATCATCAAGATTTTTCTTGAAGAATGCTAATGAGGAGCTCTGTTTGACATACATAGGTAGTCTGTTCCAGAGTATGGGAAGTCTCTGGTACAGGAATCTATCCCTCCAGCATGTTCTGTTTATTGTTGTGACAAGGTTTAGGTCCCTAGAGCATGTAGCTCGGAGGGATTGGGATTTCTTTAAGTGGAGCATGTCCAACAGCTCTGGGTTTGACATAGTTTTGTATGTTAGGCAGAGATCGCCTCTGAGTAGGCAATATGCGACAGAGTAAAGCTGGAGTTTTTTGAGATGGTCTGCATAGCGAATCTGTTTGAAGCCAATAATCCTCTTTGTGAGGTATTTCTGTGGCCTTTCCAGTTGTTGTAGATGTCTTGTGAGGTACATACCAAAAGGGGCACTGTACTCTTGGAAAAGATTTTTGTTTGACCCTGATTTGGGGGGGGGTGTCAGGGGAGATGGTGACTTCAAAAGTGATCACTTTATAGCTGTATCTTGCCAAGGAGGGTGACACTGTAGGGGTGCTGTTGGTTAGGACCAGGTCCAGGATGTTTTCACCTCTTGTAGGGGTGTTGACTAGCTGATCCAATGCATTGGCATTGATGAATTCGAGGAATCTCTGGGCATTCATGTTTGGGCTAGAATAGGTCTTCCCCTTTATGGTTGGATAGTTAAAGTCACCTGGGATCAGGGTAATGGGTTGAATCTTGATGGATTCAAGTAAATCTAGATAGGTGGAGTGGGTGTCCTGAGTCATGGTTGGGGGTCTGTAGCTAGCTATGATTTGAATAGTTGTTTTGTCAACAGTTAACTGCACTTGGATTGTCTCTTGTGTGTCATACCATTTGACCAGCCTAGAGGTGTGTGTATGTCTTTGATAAATATTGAAACTCCACCTCCTTTGGCTTTGTAGCCCTCTGTCTGGGGTCTGAAAATATGGTAGGATGAATATCCTGGTAAGGCTGGGGTGCTCTCCGCAGCTTTGAACCAGGTTTCAGTGACTGCACAAATGTCAGCATCCCCCAGGGCAAAGAATGCTTGCAATGAGTGCAGTTTCATGCTAAAACTCCTAGTGGTTAGCCACGCAAGAGGCCTAATCATGTTAGGCAAAGAGCAAACAGACCACATTTAGGAAAGGAAGTGTCTATTGTCAGTAAAGACCAAGCAATCCCTACTGAACAAAAAAATACCACTGATGATTTTGGAATTCTGGATAAGTTTTCAGCAATCTGAGGATTCAGAGCTTAGAGAAGAAAATAAAAAAGAAGGAAAGGATGATGTTCACAACAAATAACAAGGAAGAAAAAGAAACTGATTAATGACTATAAAGCAAAGAAAATGCATGCTAAAAAGGACACTGCTTTGGTATGTAACACACATTACAGGGAATGATACATTTTTCTACTAGAAAACCTATAGTCTACAGGAAAAGGCATTATTTTTCCAAAAGAGAAGGTAGAAAAAAAGAGACAAGGGGCAAGTGAAAAGTATGAAATCATCATTGAATGTAGAAGGACTGAAAAACTTTACTGTAAGAAAAAAACAGAATAAAGACAGAAGTTGACAACATGGCTCAAGATGTGGAAGTACAAAGCCAGCTGGATGAGAACTGTATGCTTGAAAATGTAATAAGTAATGAAAACTTTGATTAATGAGACTAATGGTGATGAAGATCATTAATTTCTAGTTATTGATAGAGCAGATGTTACTGAATTATAAGCTGAAGATTCTTCAGATCTGGTCAAAAGAAATAGTCTTTTAATTGGAAATTCTGTTATTACAGGAACCGATACTTACATTTGCAGAGAAGATCCATCCATCCTTAACCCCTTTTTCCCATTTTACACATTGGGTCGGGGCGTCACTTCAACTGTTACAATCATCTGGAGCCAAGGTTTATACCTCCGGGTGGCTAGCCCTGCCTTGGTGCAGAGAAGATAATGAACATCAAATAGCATTATGCTTGCCAGGAACAAAAACAGAGGATATGAGAAAGGCATTAGAGTGTCTTGATGTAATGAAGTATGGATCTGTTTTTATTCATGTTGTTACAAATGATCTCATCTACAAGGATTCTCTTGATTGTTAGTAGGGAACTTGCAGCCCTCTTAGATGGCATAGCTTGTACATGTGTTAGAACATATTTTTCACAAATCACATATAGAAAGGTGAGTCAGGTCATTGTGAATTAAAATATATTTTGAGTAAATACTTACATGAAAAACGTTGTCCTGATTTAAAAAAATGTCAAAGGGTAGAACATCCTAGCCTAATTTTGGGCACAGATGTGTTTAGACAGGATGGCATGCTTTTTTTAAGATTAGGGAAGAAAATTTGTATTAGTTATTTTGCATTATACAACGACCCCCCATTAATATCCCAAAATGTGCACACTGATTGGTCAGCATGCACGTTGTAAATAAGAGTTATAGTAATGGAAAAAGGTCTGGTTGCCCGGACTTTTCCATTAGTATAACTCTTTTTTTTACAGCAACGGAGAACACAACATCTCCGTCGCTTTTTACACACTGTCTCGCTATGTTAAACGAGTTTAACATAGCAAGACAGCTTTAAAAAAAGTAATGGAGATCTTCCTATCTCCATTGCTTCTTTTAAAAGTGTCTCGCTATGTTAAATGGGTTTAACATAGCTAGACAGCTTTAATAAAAGCAAAGGAGATTCTCCTTTGCTTTTTTTAAAGCTGTCTCGCTATGTTAAACTCCTTTAACATAGTGAGACAGTTTGTAAAAAGCAACGGAGATCTTGCTTTCTCCGTTGCTTTTGCCCACAGCTCTGATATACTGCGTAAGCATACGCATGCGCAGTACAACAGAACTGCCGCAGAATACCAGACAGCTGCAGAAGGCCAGCAAGGAGGCATTGTACAATGCCATTATTTAACAAAAGTAATTATTTTTTTTCTTAAATAATGTCATTGTATAATAGCAATAACCTACTTCTGGGTGTGGGTATTGCTGGATTTACCCACAGTTGTCTTTGTTTGGCCACTCGGGCTTTGCCCTCACCAACTGTGGGTAAATCCAGCATTACCCACACCCAGGCATGGGTTATTGCTATAATATTTGGCAAATATAAGGCAGGATTTTTGCCAGGTTGAAAATTTGACAGCAGATAACATTTGATGCATCTCTGATGGTCAATAATGATAGGCGCATTAATAATAAGTGCTTTTTTGTTTTGTTTTGTTTGTTTTTTTACTGAAAAATATGCTAAATTCCCATAAGACTGATATTGCTTTTGTTTGTTAAACATGGTTAAAGAACAGAAACTATAAATCAGTTTTGTCAGGATATAAATGTTTTTACTGAGACAGATATTCTAACAAAAAAATCAGGTGGAGGTATTATGATAGGGATTAAATATTGTTATGAGACATGTGATTATTACATGTTCATTGATAACACCAATACTATAGACTGTGTAACTGTGACAATAATGACAACCCTGAAACATATAACAACTGTTGGAGTGTATAGACCACCAAAGTCAAGTGTTGATGACCTATAGAAATTCATACATTTCTTACATGAAACACAGGAGGGAAGAATAATAGTGGCTAAGGACTTAAGTTTACCAGAAACAGACTGGAATGGTATTGATTCAACAACATTAGTATGGAAATTATTTACAAAGCATGTTCAAGAACACCAGTTACTTCAGATTCTAAAAAGGCTACCAGGCAATGGAACATACTGGGCATTGTTTGTGTTCCTAAACAAATTACTTTTACTTTATAAACTGAACAACGAAACAGTGCAAGTGAGTGATACTTAGAACGATTCAAAATAAAATAGTTTATTAGGGTAAAGCGCTTTTCGTTTGATTTAATAACACAAACGTCACCAGACAATTACTTACAAAAAATGACTACTATATATACCCTCGAAAAAGTCAGCTTCAACAAGCAATTAAACAATGAAGCAGTATATTGCTGCTTAACATTTTAAAGAAACAGAGCACAAGTTAGTAGCAGTAACTATAAAGTGATACATGAGCACTTGTTACTTTAGCTGCTGTATCAATGACCTCCCACATTTAATCAAAGTAATTTTTAACTTCAAAAAACTAAAACCCTAATTAAAAAAACAATAAAATAATAATATTATAGACAATGAAGACAACAGAAAAATATATAAAAATATATAAGAAATGTAAATAGTAAAACAGTAAACAAATAAACACATAACCTTTACCTGAATCAAATAAGTTAAAATATGAAATTCTAAAACCAATGAGAATAATACTACTCTAAAGAACAAATTATCTTGACAAGCTCTAGATTTTCAAAATACGCTTTACCTAATAAACTATTTTATTTTGAATCGTTCTAAGTATCGCTCACTTGCACTGTTTCATTGTTCAGTTTATTAGTTTGTTTTTGCCTCAGTTCATTTAATTGTTTTTTTATGGCGTCCAAAACAAGAGCTAGTGATGGCGATACAGCATTTGTGAATACACCTGAAATTTTGAATAATCCATCAAGTGTTATTACTTCACCATCAACAGTGGATAGCTCTCCCTGTAATAATCAAAGTCTTGAAGGTAATCGCACTAGCATTTTAGATTCTATCATGCACCGAATGGATGCTTTGTTTGACCGTTTGGTAAAATTGGAAAATTACTAACACGCAGTAGCAGCTGTGCCTCTGACTCACCCAATCATACAGGGTAACATTGTAGTTGCCCCAACTAACAATGGTACGAACAGTTTCTCTAATTTGCAGAGTTTCATCGGTGGCGAGAAGTCTACACCGGTCATTAAATCAGTTGCTAATTCAAGTAAAGCTGTAGGTTTCACCCCAGCCACTAATTCGGCTATGAATTCATCTAATAAGGTTTCTTGTGCGATAGGTGCACTGAGCCTTACATGCGGGCAGAGGAGTATTCCGGCCAGCCGTCAACTCATCCCTGAAGATTCTTCTGCCGTTGTGGAAGTACTAGATCGATCAGTGACCACACAGCTTAATTTATCACCATTACTTGAAGTGGCTAATGGTAACACGAATGTTATCAATGCTACCAATATGGACCCTGTTTTTTCAAGTGATCATTTCACTACTACAAACTCTTTTATGAGCAATAATAATACAGGATTCCTACCAGATATAAAGAACTGGATTACTGGTAATTTTTCATTCACTACAAGCTTGAATGATGTTCAGCAACAGGGGACTGACATAAACTGTGAGTATATAGATATTTCGTACAACTTGAAATTACTGGATAAACTGTCAGTGAAATTAAAAAAGACACAATTGGAAATTTCATATTTCCAGGAGTGCCTCAAATGTAAAATTATCCCTAAAGGTTTGAGGCACTACCAGTATCCCACTGGCTTGTTAATGAGTTCAGCTTTCCATAAAGACTTGTTAGCATTATTTGAACAACAAGGTGTTGATTTACTGATATTAATGATTAAGCATTACACCTTGTCAGTAGAGTCTTTAAGCCAACAGGTAGCAGACTTAGATCTTAAGATAAAATCAGATCATGAATTTTTTCGGTACAAGTATGAATACAGTAGAATGTTCACTAGCATTGATCAATATCTCGACAAGCTCAAGAATAACAAGATTAAAAAGATCGACAGGGACGTAAAGGCATATAATGAAGGAACTGCCTATCCCCCTCCGCCACAAGCACAAGTTTGGAAACGTTCAGGAGGTCCAGCTCAACCTGGTGCCAACAATAACATACAGACACCATCTATAAATAACCGCCATGAGAATAACCAACTACTTATGGACAACAGTCCATTAGGCCAAGACTCACGCATGGACGAGACCCCACAGGATGAGTCCAGCGTGAATGAAAGAGTTTTTGTTAACCAAACTTCTAGTCATTATAATTTAAGATCTAATAATTCCAATTTTTTAGGAGCCGGACCAAAACAACCTCTAACCAGATTGAACCAGCCTGGCAAAAGGAACATGAAACAACACAGGAATTAGACCTGTCACCGGTTGCTATGGTTGTTACATCTCTGGATATGATTATTAGTCCCATTGTTTCATCTAAAAGTGACTATAATAATCCTGGTGGTTTTGTATTGGACTTTGCTGTATTTAGCAATACTAATTATAATGGGTTGAATACCATGGTACCTTTAGAGTCACCGGTCATTTTGACCAATATTGAAGGTGACTTTAAGGTTATCAATTATTCTACAGCTATTATAACTCAAGACCAAGTGGAACTTTTTTCAAAAGGTTATACGTATGTTCCTAACCAAAGGTTGGACTTAGCTCGAACTATAGTAGACATTAAATTTTTCACTAGAAAATTAAATTTTAATTTAATGTTTGGTGATAACTCCACTTCTAACATTAACCCTTTTAGAGTTCCAAGTATCTTTAACCCACCACTGCACCCATTATTAAATATTTTTGAACAGCTATGTGAATTTGATATTCATCAAAAGTTCAAGTCAGGCCACAATTTTCCTTCACATGATAACAATTCTAAGGCAGAGAAGGAATGTATTGACACTATTAGATTACACAATGTCCGAATTTGTAAACCAGACAAGGGTGGGGGATTAGCAATATTTGACAGTGATAATTATAAGGCAAGAATGTTACAACTATTGGATAGTCCTTCTTATTCACTTAGTTCAAGATCTGAGATTAATGGTGCTTATAAAGCCATTAAAGATAGTATCGATGAAATGTTTATTGAAGGTCGAATAGACCAGAATATCTTTAATTTCATGAGTGCATCTTACCCAAAATTCCCCCACTTGTTCGGAATACCTAAATTGCACAAGGACGTAGTTGATCCTCCAATGCGCCCACTTTTGGACGGTAGAGGCTCATCTATGTATCCTTGTGCAAAAGTGGTAGATGTTATTTTACAGAAATACTTAGTTAAAATTAATCACATATGTAAGGACTCTTGGGCCTTCCTTGGCAACATCAAGCACTTGGACTTCAGTATTAATTACAATTTTCTTACAGTTGACGTCAAAGATCTGTATACATGTATACCACATGATACAGCTTTGGAATGGGTCAGTCAATTTATGAGAAACAATGGTGGTGAAAATGCTGAGATATCATTAGTCAACGAATTATTGGTTTTGATCTTAGACAATAATTATTTCATGTTTGCTGATAATTTTTATTTACAACAAGTTGGAGTCACCATGGGTTCCCCTTGTGGGGCGAGTGTAGCCAATTCAGTAATGGCTAACTGGGAATACCTTTATGTTTTTAACAACTGTAGTTTCAAGGATAAGTTTATTTACTACACCCGCTACCTTGACAATATCTTTATATTGTTAGATGGTGACACCACAATCAGTGATAAAGTAGTTGACTACTTTAATGCGACTACTCAGTTTCTTCAGTTTACGTTTACTTTCAACACTACGTCCATTGCCTATTTGTATATTCAGCTGAAAAAGGACATTGAACTCCATAGATTTACAGCTAGTATTCATAGAAAAAGCACTCATTCAAACTCTTTCCTACATTACACCAGTTGTCACCCCCACCACCAAAAGCGATCTGTAGTCAAGGGTCAACTTGTCAGAGCAGCTCGCATTGTCACCCTTGATGAAGATTTTTTTGGTGAATGTGCTTTTCTTAAGAACATGTTTCTTCATCGTGGTTACCCTGACAATTTGGTTAGTAATATTGTCGAAGAAGTGGTTCAAAAATGGATCAGACGCATTTATAAACCTATTTTAGATGTGGCCTACTCTGATCAACAAACTATTGTCAGCTTAGACCCGTCCCTTTTTCAAAGGCCTATAACCACTTCTGATTCTCATATTCAAAGTTCAATGTTTATAACAACTTATAGTACAAACAGTAATACTTTTTAATACATTTAGCCCTACTTGCTTTCTAACTTCATTTGCTTAGTTGCGATCCCATTCTTTTGTTAATATAGGAAGTTTACTTCAACATTGCTATTATCATGTAACCTTCACATTTTATGTTAGCCATATTTTTTGGCTTTTTTGGCCCTTTTATGAACTAGGTCTCATTATCAATATTTAAACCATTTATTTTACCAGCGCAATTATTATGGTTGATTATGGCTTATGAGCTTCTGTTCATTTCAGTCATATATGGCCTTATTGGTATTCTAGCATGAGATAATATGCTGTATTAAGTAGTATAAATTATCTCTATGATATATTTATCATTATCATATGGATATGAATAGGCTGTTATATGAATTGGGTATGTTTATTAAATATATATTGGTTTTATGCATTGTCTGTATGTATTATTAACATGCTTGATTGCAGATATGACTGATGTTTGATTTGTTTTTTATATATTTGGCTAACTAGTTGATATCTGGCGTTAGGTGGTAGTTGCATTATTTACATATGCCTAAAAATCATCTGGGCATGGTTCCCGGTATTGGAAGATTTTATTCGTATAATGCATAGGTTTATTTTATGAAATACGAGATGTTTTTTAACGCACTTACAATACGCATTTTTAGTTAGGTAAACAAACATTATTTGCCTATAAATACGGGTGCCATAAGTTAATATAATTTTTGTTATAAACTTGGATTGAACATACTAGTATGCAACACAAGATTTTAACAAATATCGTTCATGATTTATAATACAAGGTACTATTGGATTTTGTTATTAAAGTCCATGGATAATATGTAGAGACGTCTTAATGATTTATATTTTATTAATCTATGTTAATAGATGATGAACTATATAGTTTTTATGTAAGATATTTTCATATATTTGTGTTTTAATACTGACTGTTATTAGGAAGATTTATGTCTTTAAAAAGTTTTGGACTCATTGTCTTTTTAAATTACCTAATTACTGCTTTTGATTGCTTAATTGAAAGTTTGTTTCTGTATAAAAGAGAGTGGCTCTTTTCTGTTTAATTGTAACCTGATGAAGCGCACCTGAGTGTGCGTGAAAGCGCTCGTTCCACATTAAACCTCTATATTTTATTTTTTCATGGTGGTTCCTTGCAGTTTGTTTATCTTCTAACACCCGCTACCTTGACAATATCTTTATATTGTTAGATGGTGACACCACAATCAGTGATAAAGTAGTTGACTACTTTAATGCGACTACTCAGTTTCTTAAGTTTACGTTTACTTTCAACACTACGTCCATTGCCTATTTGTATATTCAGCTGAAAAAGGACATTGAACTCCATAGATTTACAGCTAGTATTCATAGAAAAAGCACTCATTCAAACTCTTTCCTACATTACACCAGTTGTCACCCCCACCACCAAAAGCGATCTGTAGTCAAGGGTCAACTTGTCAGGGCAGCTCGCATTGTCACCCTTGATGAAGATTTTTTTGGTGAATGTGCTTTTCTTAAGAATATGTTTCTTCATCGTGGTTACCCTGACAATTTGGTTAGTAATATTGTCAAAGAAGTGGTTCAAAAATGGATCAGACGCATTTATAAACCTATTTTAGATGTGGCCTACTCTGATCAACAAACTATTGTCAGCTTAGACCCGTCCCTTTTTCAAAGGCCTATAACCACTTCTGATTCTCATATTCAAAGTTCAATGTTTATAACAACTTATAGTACAAACAGTAAAGACTGTTTCGAGATTTTACATAAAAATTGGGCAATATTAACAATGGACCACAGTGTGTGTCAGAAACTTGGGAATACACCTAAAGTGATTTTTAGGAGAGCAAAAAACCTAAAAGCTCTGTTTGAATGGCAAAAACAGCCTGTAAGTAGAGTAGTGGGTATGTATAAATGTCAATCTTGCAATTTTTGCAACTATGTTATGGAATACAACTGGTTTAAATTAGAGGACCATATTTACAATCTGAAATATAGAGTAAATTGTAATTCTAAAATGATCGTCTACTTGGCCCAATGCCAAAGCTGTTTGGCATTTTATATTGGCAAGACGGAGCGACATTTCCATGATCGTATTTATGAACATACTTATGCCATTAAAAAAAAATAAACATGACAATGCTTTGGCAAAACATATCTCACTTTTCCCTGACCATTCTTTTAAATTTATGGTTATTGATCAGATTACTGCAAGTAAAAGAGGTGGTCCAATAGGTCTTAAATTGAAGAATTAGAACTGTTTTGGCAGATTAGGCTTAATGCCTATAATGCCCCCGGTCTCAATGAAAACTGCTCTATAAGCAGTATTTTGAAAATCAAGAGCTTGTCAAGATAATTTGTTCTTTAGAGTAGTATTATTCTCATTGGTTTTAGAATTTCATATTTTAACTTATTTGATTCAGGTAAAGGTTATCTGTTTATTGGTTTACTGTTTTACTATTTGCATCTCTCATATATTTTTATATATTTTTCTATTGTCTTCATTGTCTATAATATTATTATTATTTTATTATTTTTTTTAATTAGGTTTTTAGTTTTTTGAAGTTAAAAATTACTTTGATTAAATGTGGGAGGTCATTGATACAACAGCTAAAGTAACAAGTGCTCATGTATCACTTTATAGTTACTGCTACTAACTTGTGCTCTGTTTCTTTAAAATGTTAGGCAGCAATATACTGCTTCATTGTTTAATTGCTTGTTGAAGCTGACTTTTTCGAGGGTATATATAGTAGTAATTTTTTTGTAAGCAATTGTCTGATGAAGTTTGTGTTATTAAATCAAATGAAAAGCGCTTTAAACTAATAAACTATTTTATTTTGAATCGTTCTAAGTATCGCTCACTTGCACTGTTTCGTTGTTCAGTTTATTAGTTTGTTTTTGCCTCAGTTCGTTTTCTTAAATTACTTTTACTTTATGTCACATTTTATCACCATTTAATTGCAGTGATCATGAGATTATATAGCAATAACCCATGGCTGGGTATGGGTAATGCTGGATTTACCCATGGTTGTCATGGTTTGGTCACGAGAGCGAAGCCTGAGTGACCAAAGAAAGACAACCGTGGGTAAATCCAACATTACCCACACCCAGCCATGGGTTATTGCTATTATACAATGGTGTTAGTTTATTTTGTATTATCTTTGTGTTGTTGTTATTTAGGTTTTTGTTTGCTTTCCTTTGTATTCTTCTACTTTTTGTGAGATAAAATAGTCCACACTTTCAGTTTGTGTTTATTGTTTATTTCCTGTTTTAATTTAAATACAAGTTATTTTTTAATTTTTCAAGAAATATGAGGAAATAATTATACAAGTAGATATAGTTGTAAAGCTTTTGGTATGTCTTCATAGTTTTAAAGCTTTTGGTATGTCTTCATGTTGTAGTTTCTTTTATATTTCTGTATTGGTTCTGACGATAGTTTTAATGTACATTTTTTTAAAATATAATGTAGTTTTATTAATTGGTCACTAGATAGTGATGTGGTATGTGCTTTTAGAAGGTTTATGCTGGTTGTGGAATTTAGGTATGGTGTGTCTATTCTGACTTTGCGAGGGGGTGTGCTGTGTTTGCTTTTAGTGTATAGGTTTTTGGAGTTGTTAATTATGTGTAGCTATTGCAGGGAATACAGCTGTGTGAATGGTTTTATTAGAATGCTTGCTTTTATTGTGTTGTTTTCTTTTGTAAACTGGTGGTTATGTACTGTGTGTAGTGTATTTGCAGCTGCATGACTGTTTATTTAATTACTGTTCGAGGTGAGGGACTAAGGACTGTAATAGGGGAATTAGTGACTTTTGTGTGATTAGGTGTAATAACTTTGACGTGTTTAGCTTTACTATGTTTCTTTCCATGTTGAACGGTTTGCCGTCACCGCAGCATGATACGTTAGCAGCCAGACTTCTTCTCTTACTTCCTTTTGATTTACAATGTGCACGCTGGTTAAATTAGCCAATCAGCGTGCATGTTTATCGGCTTTTCGGACATCGCATTGTATAATAAAGGTTAACTTCTTGCTTAATAATTATGCCAAACTGAAATCTACACCAATGTACAGAAGAGTGATAATAGATTATTTGGGAGCAAAACAGTCAGTAAGTAAAATCCGTTACAGTAATGCATTCAGTGGAAAACTGCAGAAGGAATGTGAAAAGTTTTGAAAGAGAAATTGTCTGTATGCAAAACTCAAAAAAATGTTTAACATCAGTATCTTGCCACACAATATCAGGAGGATATAATTCCATAAGAAAAAGATACCTGATTAAGGTGAGAGACAAAAATATCTATAAGAAATGGAAAGTAAGTCAAACTTTGACTATGAAATCTGAAATAAAGCTGAAAAGACAAACAACATAGAGTGAGACAAGATCAAGAAAAATTTTGAAGAAAATTTGTATAAAGATGTCAAGCATAATAGGAAACCATTTTAAAGATACATAAGATGGGGCAGGAGTAAAGACATACATATTGGTAAAATAAGTGTAGATTCTAAAATTGATTCTCAAATACAACATATTATAGATGTATTTACAAAATCATATGTAAAGCTGTTTGGCTCCACAAAGTGAGTGATACATTGCTCTAGTGAGATCCAGGTAACCAGAGATATTGAAATCCAATTAGATTGTATGAAAAAAAAATCTATGCAAACTGAATCCAAACAAAGCACAAGGAGGAGAACAGTAATAAT
Source organism: Protopterus annectens (assembly GCF_019279795.1). Taxonomy (NCBI): domain Eukaryota; kingdom Metazoa; phylum Chordata; order Ceratodontiformes; family Protopteridae; genus Protopterus; species Protopterus annectens. The sequence continues at coordinate 1,896,308,667 of NC_056739.1, read as the reverse complement.
GATCTGAAAACATTTTGGCATTAACTTACAGTTCCATTATATCTGTCATTTACTAGGCCATATAAATATGGAGAGATCCCCCATGATTTGATAGACAGGACTTGTTAAACCTGTCTGTAAGGGAAAGGGAAATAGGACAAACCCAGAGTCCTACAGACACATAACTTTACTTTCATGTTGTTGAAAAAGAATGGACGAGGTTATATTGTACAAATTATTGTCAAAATTGGAAAGCCTGGGACTTGCAGCCATATATCAGCATGTATATGGTGAAAATAGATCTATTACAGCTTGTAACATGATATTCTATAACAATATAATAACAGCTATGAGTGAAAAAATGTGCTGTGATGTAATTTGCATGATTTTAACTTCAGCATTTGATAGGGCCATGCACAAAACACTGACCAATAAATTAGAACAACTAGATATTGATGTACTCTTGATAAGATGTATAACTGCATGTCTTACAAATAGGACATGGTAAGTATCACAGAGAAATTGGACAGGTGAAATATAAGGTCACAGCCAAGGTGTCCCACAGGGCTCTATCCTAGGCCTATATTTGCTCAAATTATATGTTTCAAACCTATGATTTTCATCTGAGGTGGTCTACAGTCTCTATGTAGATGACTTGAAAATGAATAAACTGATTACATGTGTTACAGATAGGACATGCTGGCAAAATAACTTGACTAAATTATCCATTTGAACACAGGAGAATGATATGCTGACAAATACATCAAAAGCTAAGCATATGAGATTCAGGAGACATAAACTAGAAGGTGAATACTTAATATAGCACACAATGATTGAATATATGGATTCATTTAAAGATCTGGGTATACGGTTAGATCCACCCTTTAATTTCTCTAACCATATCAACCAATTGGTTAATGATAGTTGTAGAACTATAAGTTGTATAAAAAGATTTATAAAATCTAGGAAGTCAGAAATGATGAAGTCATTGTCTTTTAGTTGTATTAGACCCAAAGTTGTGTATGGAATTACAATATGGAAACCTTATAAGAAAACAAGCATGAGCAAACTGGAAAGAGTAAAGTGGAAATAAATACAGGGCATCTGTGTATTTGAAAATTTAAGTTATTATGAAATACTAAAATATCTGAACTTGTACAGTGTGTCATTTGGATATTTAAGAGGAAACGTCATTCAGGTATACAGGGCATTTAGTGACAGCTACCTCTGAGAATGTTTGAGGTTATCAAAAAGTAGTAGAGAATCATCAGGCAGCCTATGTAAAAGATTCTATAGGAATGAGAAGTGTACTAAATGTTTTTTTTTTTTTTTTGAGAGAGTAGCTGATGCAAGGAATAGACTACCAAATTACAGTAAAGCAAGCACTAGTTTAGATATTTTTAAGAACAGTCTGGACATATATTATGGGAGCAACTGTTTTGGTATATTGGCAGGCTAGAAGGGCATTATTGCCCATGCTTGAAGTATATATATATATATATATATATATATATATATATATATATATATATTTATATAGATATACATATATAGATAGATATGTAGAGAAATATATAGATATATACATGTGTGGGTGTCTATTGGCCCATTCCATCTCAGGAAACAGGAACTGAGAATTCCCAGGTGAAGTAGGAGACCTATAGCTATTTTTTCCTGCCTAGGAACACCAGTTAACCTTCTGCTCCCCAGCAAGATTCAAGTGGCATGAAGCAGGTCAGCTTGCCAGTCTTGCCAGTCCTGGTAGGTGACCTTCTATCTCCCAATGGGAGCAACTTCCTTGACAACTCAACTGCACCTGTAGTTACTGTCCTCTTAGAGGAAGTCTGCCTCCACATGCCATGCTTACCTTGGCTTTACATGTACTTTAATGCACCATGATATTGCAGGCTTAGTTGTTTCAGGCTCCATAGGGTAACATCTAGTGCTCTTGCTAGTGTCACCCTTGTAGTGAGCTACAACTGCCTCGCCTTAGGATAGGGAAGTCAACAGTGTTTGCTCACTCACATCCACCCCTACACAGCTCCTATAGATATCCAAGTCACTTAATAAAATCAGGTTGCCTGTGCCATAGTCAGGGCTTTATCCCACTATGCCATAAAGTTATCAGGAACTCAAGATGTTGATATACTTGTGCTGTTTATCTTTCGACTCAATGGATAACTCCACTTGCTAGGATCCAGAAATAAGATGAATATGGCAAGGACTGCCACTTAACGTTGGATACAGAGAGGCCTGATTAACCTAAGGACAAGCAGCATAAAAATCAGTCACTTAAGCAGGATCTGAACATGCCTTCCAGATATTTATTCAGTACTTGTGTCAGTATCAAGCAAGGACATGCTGCTTTTGAACAGAATGCTGTCTACTGAACACTAAGTGAGATACACATCTTGGTTTACTAAATACTTTTCTTCTTTTTGAATTGCACCCCACATTTTTCCACACACCCCCTGCCCTGTGATATTTCTGAACCTCCATTTAGGTTATTTGCATGTCCCACACCTTTATATAGTCCACTGTCCTGTGATCTTTTCATACCATCAATAGTTCTGCAGACTAACACATATAGTCCACTTAACTGAATGCTGTGAAATGTAAAGTGGATATTAACTTAAAGGCTGTGTTTCCCACCTTTGTCAACCTGTTCTAATTGCCTTTGATTGATTTCTTAAGGCCTACCCCTCATAGCAAATGCCTAAAATCGATAGACTTACAACTATGGGTGTTGGGTATGTGACATTGTTGGTACAGATTCTGGATGTCATGGGTTAATAACTTACCACAGATTCACATACGGATAAAGGGTGAGTTGCAGCCATGTTTTTACATGAGATGTTAAAACACTCCTACCAAATTCTGTAGGGACTGTGGTATTTTCATAACCTACTTTCCAAGACATTGAACAATGACAGTCCTTTAGTTCTGCAGCATTCTGATAGATCTTTTATCAGTAAACTATGTAGCCTATTATATATCTGCAGTGGTACAGTGGTAGCATTGTTACCTCACAGCAAGAGGTTCTTCTGTTTGATTCTCGGCTGCAGTGCCTTCTGTGCAGAGTCTGCATGTCCTTCCTGAGGTTGAGTGGCCTCCGAAAGACATGCGTGAATGGGCATGCCTTCGCTGAAGGTTGGGCGTCAGGCTGGCAACTCAGCACCAGAAAAATCGACTGCCAGTCATTAGCAGACCGGAGTTCCACTGTGGCAACCCCTAACTGGGAAAAGCCCAAAAGACAAATAACAACATGTAGCCTCTTATATAAAAAACAAATGTTGTCTCCACAGTCACCTCACAATCACCCTAATACAGTTCTAATTCTCAACAAAAGAGCATTTCTTCTGAATTATGGAGGAACATATACTGAATTTCAAAACACTTCCTTTGCATGATACAAGGCTGTTTTCAATAATTTAAAAGATAAATGTTCTTTTTTATGGCTTCAGTCCTACACATCTAGCTAAACTCAATGAGTATTAGAATATACTATAATTTAGAATGATATAAAATAAAATATACTGGTAGACTGCCCCCCATCAAAAGAAGTAGTACTCCACAAAAACACAAAAACTGATAGACCAAAAAAGAGCCATAAAAATGTTAGACTATTGAGGATAAGAAAGAAATTATGTATTCATACTGTTATGCAAGAAGCCCAGAATTTTCAGATATAAGATAGTCAAAAAGATTGAGAGAAATCAGAAGAAAAAAAATACTTGCCAAAGAAAAACTGTCAAAAGCTTCAAATGCAAATTTGTGTTCAATAATACAGCAGATCTATGACATGTAGCTCCATATGAATTGCAGAAGGAGTCAGTTCTGGGCACATCGTGGGTGCTGCGAAGTGCACTTTTGACTAACATCAGAGATTGAAACATTACTAATTTCACAAACTTTAATTATTTTTTGACTTGGGAATGGGGTTCATTCCTGTCATGGCATTAGAAACCCAAACGTCTTGAAGAAATTAAATAGGTAGAGTGGATGAGAAGCACTGGATACATAAATGACAAGACATTATTGACAGTGATGAAGTATGAAATACATGAGATCACCTAATACCAACAGTTGAGAAAACAGATGCAAGAAAAAATAGTTCAAGATAAAAGAAAAAGCAGCACTAATCAATGAAATTGCTATAACCAGAAATAAGAATGGTTTTCGTACTGAGAGACACAAAGTAATAAAATATCACGATTTGCAAGCACAAATGAGAGCAATTTAGAAGAAAGACACCCAGACAGTTCTAAGGGTAGTATCAGCAATTGGACTAATAAAAAAGATTTTCCAGTTGCACTTTTGTAAGCTAACAGTATCTCTAAACCCATACAAATTGCAGAAGGAGAAAAGTCTGGTCACATTGCTGGTTCTGAGAAGAACTTGGTTAACATCAAACAATGAAGCTTTACTATTTTCATGAACTCTAATTGTACCCTGATTTAGGAATGGGGTCATTTCCCATCTCCATATTAGAAACCAAACACATTTGGAGAAATTAATAAAAGTAAGAGAAGACCACGTTTCTGTGGTCCGTGCTCTCTTCGATAACCACATCAAAATAAGAATGTTAGGGACAAGTTTTAATCTGCTTCTCTGATGCACAGTCCTACAAAATATTCTGTTACCAATTTTAAGAATGTGTTATCAGTGACAGATTCAGAAGTTTACAGAGGGTTACTTTGTTAAGGAATCTGGTGTGTTAATAAAATATTGGTGTTGCTTTCTTGTTGGTACACGAATAAATGAGTCTTTGTGGGTTCTGTTTAAGTAGCTTTATTCTATACAAACACATCACTGTGAAGGTGTATTGACTATGACTTACTGTAAATAACTTATAAACAAATTAACTACTGCGATCATACATGCTCACTTACTGGCTGTTTCTACAAAATGGCACTAGAGATGCCTGTGTCTGGAATTTATACATGCACAAACAGCCTTGCATGCTTCTTAAAGACATAGCACTACACTCTGATCTACATCCTCCCTCACAGATAATTTAAAGACATGCATTATACAATACTAAGTACACAGATATATACAATCGAGTCCATGTTGCTGTGCATTTAACACTAGGCTTAGAAACTCGTCCATATCATGTGACATAAAATTGGGAATCAGATTTAGCAACTGGAACAGTCTCTGCAAAATGGTTGACCTGTGGAATGTTTGAATTACTCTCTAGAACAAAATCAGACTTTCAAACACATTCTGGTCTGGAAACAATGTCTAACTCATTCTTTGATTTAGAGTTTGCATCAGAGATACACTGTTATGATTGAAATGATGATGATTCTCATACAGAAGGAAGATATCTGGGATTTTTCTTATACTCTACACCTTCAGAGCTTACCAAATAGGGTCTCAGCTTGGCACAGATGCCTGTAACCTGTCCTATTCGATCAAAACTTTCTATTGTCTGGATTTGTACTGTCTCTCCTTCCCTCAACAAAGTAATCTGCTCGATTTGTCATAACTAGATTTCTGGATATTATACTTCTTGAACAACTGAACCTTGATGGTTTTATTGTTCTTAGAATTAAGCTTCAACAAACTGGATGAAATAGGCAGCGTAGTTCTAGTTTGTCTGGAAAGTAGTCCTTGAGCAGGTGAGCCAAGAATATCATCACGAGGGATGTTTCTGAGATTAAGAAGATTCAAGAATACATTGGTATTGTCACACTTTGACTTTTCAATTAATTGCTTTGCACTTTGTACAGCTCGTTCAGCTAGACCATTGGACTGCGGATATTCAGGACTACTACGGACATGTACAAAGTCCCACTCTCACAACTTTCTGAAACAACTGGCTAGTAATTGTGTACCATTGTCAGAATAAAGTTTGTGTGGACTACCATGAACTGAGAAATGACATTTCAACTTAGTGATAACCAGTGGAGGATTTAGGCATGGGTGCAGGGGCATGCGCCAGCCCCTTTTTCAATTTTTTTTTTTTTTTTTGGAAATCGCACTGGCCCAACTTTTTTTGGAAGTCACAATCAATCTTTCCAAAGAATCCTGTCACCAACATGAAAAATACATCGATCAGCGATGATTGTAGGTTGCATTCAGTTGATTTTTTTTTCAACAACATTGATAACGGACCTCCTCCAACTGTATCTCTCCTTGTAATTTAGGCGCGTTGGTGAGAGCTGTCAGTAATCATTGTGTTGTTGTTGGAAGAAAATAGCTGGAAAATTGTCATATGAAATGAATTATAACTACTGCTACTGAAGTGATCTACTTTGAGGTATGTGCTATTTCTTTTGACACCACCAATTTTCAAGGCGTCAAAGAAGCGGGGTATGAATAGCACTCCGTATGTGCTTAAAGAACAGATTCAGACGCATTCGCGCAAATTGAGATCCAAAGTTATTTTAATATCCAGCACGTAAAGTAGGCATGTCCCAAATGTCACAAGCATGCTAGGCTGCCCCACATCCCTTGAACTCAAACCCTATGGCCAGCGGTTACATTATTACCATGTTGTTACTGCTACTAGGGAATAAGTTAACCTTTGAAATGGCTCACATCAACACTACCCCTCATTCCTCAACAGTTTCTAGAACAGAGTCTGCAGTCGGCCCCTGAGTCTTTTTTGGGAGGGGGTGGGTGGAGGGAAACAGAGACTAAAGGAGTGGGGGCCAAGAGAAGGTGAGCTGTCACCAGGGACTGAGTGACTCTACTGGCATTAAGCAACTAAGGGAGACTTGAAAGGAGATGTTGACCACTGACATTTGTCATTGTTAAGACTCAACTTAAGAGACAGGTGTGTCAATGAATACAACATGTATTCTGATGTCAATTAAATGCTAGCTCATACAGCTGCATTTCTTAACCCATTCATCTAAAATCATTCACAGTTACTTATTCCAGCTCTTAAGACAGTTGTAAAAGTTGCGCATTTGACACGTACACTTACCCTCACATGGATACAGACGAGCGTACAAACATGCCCATGTGCCACCAATTCCCACCATTAAATCAGTTTATTTCACTTTGTTTCAAATTGCTGCAGGTCCTTTCTGTTTAATTTTCTCTGGTTCACTTTTCTCAATATCAGACAATTTTCAAATCCTCATTCTGGGAAAAAAATGCTTCATTCGTGTTAGATGGTGAAGCATACATCAGCATGTCAACTGTGATAGACACCAGCACAGCACTATATTCAAAACTTGCATTTAAGAAAATGTCTGTCTAGTTAGTGTTTGCTTTATTTCTGTCTTGAAGTGCCATTAATTTCTGTTAGTATTAGCATGTCTGATATCCAGCTGAATTCTTTATAATAGTGTCTATTCCGCTAGTGTTGGACTAGTAAGTAATCCTTATTGCTTCTTGGTGCCATGATTTGTTTGATGTCTGATATCATCTTACGACTTCAATTGATCTGAGCGCATTAACTAACAAAGTGAATGACTGAATGAGGAAATGCCTTTAGATGACCTGTAAATCCAATTGTCCATCTTATGCATTTATTTTGCATTGTCTTGTTTTGCTTTGCTTCTTTCTCGGATGACGGCTACAGCAGTATTCTGCAGGTCCCAAGAGCATAGCTCTCAACCTTCCATCTCCAAAATGAGGAGCGCTGACCCTTATAATGTGGAACAAATAGGCAAAATGTGGAACAAATGCTGATGGCTTACTAACAACTTCAGCTAGGAAGGCCTTAGGATTGTTAAAATATGCTGGTTTTACCTATAAAGATCTTTTAATGAATTAATATGATTAATTTCTATTTACCATGAATTTCACTTAGAAAATTCCTAACACTGAATGTGTTGCAGACCCTTTCAATGTGGAACTTCGAGGTATGTTCCTCGTAATGAGGTACACTTGAGAGGTATGCCCGAGAATCTCCAGTTTATAAGTGACTTGGTTAGTATAAAAATGGTTAAGGGGTTCAATTCCTAATCAGGGAGTTTCATCTCTACTGTATGTTCTTAATTATTTTGGGTATGTCCATCTGTGGAAAAAATGTACTTACACAAGGAAGCCGATGTATGGGGGGGTGTTACTGTCCTTAAAAGGGAATATGTCGGCCTCTGTGTGTTTAAAGGTTAACATGGAAAGAAGATTACTCAAAACCACTGGATTGATATCATTTTTAGGGTATTAGTTTTATATAGGACTTATCAGTTAAGCAGTTAAAACTAAATAAATGTAAGCTGCCTTCATTCAACATAAACAGTAAAATAAAAGTACTTTGCTTGCAGTTGTCCTTAAGTTAAATTGCATGTTTTGGAACCATAGAAAGGATAACAGATGACCCTTACCAGTAGTCAAAACATTAACACTGTGCTGCTCCTATCTGTGGAAATATATTGAACTGTAATACAGACACAATCAAAACAGTTTCAACTTTCCAATAGTCTGAATCAAGGAGTTGGAAATGCATGCACTGAAAGACACATGGAATATTTAATGTCCTAAATGTGAAATACCTAATGCACAAGAAATTTAGAAATTAACTGTAAAGGTAATACCTGGGTGTTGCTTTCGGATTATGACACACACACACACACACACACACACACACACACACACACACACACACACACACACATGCACACACACACACACTTCCTCTGAAAACCACAGAACTAACAAGGCTGTTTAAGTGTTTATTGGGAAAAGTTACTTAAAACGTAAGGGATGGTTGTCTCAGGGTATGAATGGTGCTAATTTCTGTACATTTATCTGATTGTTTCTTTGTTAATTTATTTATATCTGTTAACTAGTGTAGGGCTCTGATACTTGTACATCAGTTTCAGGCTCATTCTCTGAGTGTAGATATGGGAAAAGGAGAAGCGGTAGTAAGCATACAAAATTTTACAGAAGAGACATGACACTTGCATGTTTATAAGATGTACAGAGTAATTTCACGAAGGGTATCCAAAGATGTACTATATGAAGCATGTTGTGTGGGCATGTATGGAAAACAGTAGCTGGCATGCGAGAATAATATAGGTAACACATCACCCAGGCAATGGATTTGAAATAATGGTTTAAGTCTTTGCCTCGTAGACATAAGGTACAGAGTTTGATTCTAACCTTGGATTATTGAATAGATTTAAAATTACCCTTCTGGGCAGTTAGCGCTAGATTCACGTAGAACCTATCACAAACATATACAGTATGTACATAGTAGACACAGTGAACCTCTCACAAAGGCCTGTCAAAAGGTGTCAATTATACTTTTTTTATTTTTAATTTTCACCTATTGGTAAGGCAGAAGCTGCATATCTAAATTGGGTAAGAATGTGAGGTAAGAATAGAGATGGAAGAGTAGAGTCTGATTATAAAGTGGAAGGAGGAGTGGGTTGATGTAGAGTATATATAGGAAGAATATTAAGGTGGATGATCCATATATGGAGAAGGGGTTGGGGGTAGGTGGGGTTCTGAAGTGATTGTCAAGAAACTATAGGTGATGTACTGCAGTGTAAAGAACATATAGAAAGCTGAAGCTCTTTTTTTATTTTTTTGTACTTTTGTTGGTTGAGAAAGATTAACGGAGTGTAAAATCATTTTTTAGTGGATGCCTGGGGAGAAAAGCTCCACAAGATACAGACAGAAAGTAACGCACATGCATATAAAAGTGCCATCATTGTTTTTAAGTAAAAATGTAGTAAACCTGTTAATTGAACTAACATTTTATAAAAACTGCAGCTGTGACTTTCGGTGAAATGTATTATGAATGCAACACATAAAAATTTGTATTAAAAACAATGATAAGACTGCACATTTTCCAAACAGCAAATGGTAAGTAACATACAGCAACTGAACAAGTGAAATTCTAATTTGCAGTCAAGGCGTTCGACAGGGCTCTGTCCTAGGCCCTTACTTGTTTGGGTTGTAGCTTTCAGATCTAACTTTTTCATCCGAGGTGTTCTACAATCTGTATACAGATGACTTGAAAATAGGCAAACAGGTTTACATCTGTTATAGGGAGAGCACTTCAGCAAAAGCACTTGACTAAATGTACCTTTTGGGTGCAGGAGAATAATATGTTGATAGATACATTAAAATCTAAATTGATATTTGAAAGACAAATTGAAGGGTATATATTTAATACAGCACACAGTGATTGATGCTGTAGATTCATTCATAGACCTCGGTGTATGTGTAGATGCAGGTTTAAGTATTTTAATCATACAGACCAAATGGTTATGATGGTTATAAAACTGTAGGCTGCATATAAGGATTTATAATGTCTATAAAATGAAAGACTGATAAAATCATTTGCAGGTTACATTAAACCCATACTACAATATGGAATAACAACATGAAAATCTTATAAGAGAACAAAGACATTGGCAACCTTCAAACACTGGACCCCACCCAGTTTGGGTTTGTGAAGGGCCGATCTTGTCTCCTGAACCTGGTTGACTTCTTTTAATCAGTCTCCAGAGCCATGAACAAGGGTAAGGTGGTCCACACAGCCTATCTGGACCTCGCCAAGGCCTTTGACACCATCCCCCACTCTGGAATCATAGACAAACTTACTAAGCTGGGCATTAATCCCGACATCACCCAATGGGTTGCCAACTGGTTTACTAACAGAACCTAGACTGTAAAAGTAGCTGACTCCAAATCCAGCTCCAGACAAGTGACAAGTGGAGTACCTCAGGGTTCAGTCCTGAGACTGCTCTTGTTTGGCATCTACTTCTCTGAAGTACAGGCCAACACTAAGGGACTCTGGCTAACAAAGTTCGCAGATGACTGCAAACTGGGAGCCATTATTAAATCCCCAAATTATGTGGATACTCTACAAAAGGGCCTTACAGAAACAGATGCTTGGTGCTAGAGCCATGGGATCAAGCTCAATGCCAAGAAATGTATAGTTATCCCCTTTGGGAAAAAGCATGCACCCATGAATTACCACAAAGGTGGCAGTACACTAAACACTGAAAATATGATAAGAGACTTAGGGACACAGGTGGACAGTGGTCTCACCGTTGATAACCACATCGCCACAACAGTCAGGAAATCCTTCTATGTGGCACACCTCATCACTAAGGGCTTTTCATCCAGAAAAAAGGAGGTCATTGTCCCACTGTACTCATCCCTCATTAGACCCATTATAGAATACAATGCCCATTTGGTATGTACCTCTCAAGACATCTGCAAAAACTGGAATGGCCACAGAAATACCTCACTAAAAGAATCAAAGGCCTAAAGCAGATGCCCTATGCTGACCGCCTTAAAAAATTCCAGCTATACCCTGCTGCATATCGTCTACTCAGAGGCGATCTCTGCTTAACATACAAGGCCATGTCAAACCCAGAGCTGTTGGACATGCTACACTTAAAGAAATCCCAATCCCTCAGAGCCTCACACTCCAGGGATCTAAACCTTGTCATCACAATAAACAAAACATGCTGGAGAGATAGGTTCCTGACCCAGAGACTCCCCAGACTCTGGAATAGACTGCCCATACATGTCAAGCAGAGTGCCTCTTTGGCCCTCTTCAAAAGGAACCTTCATGATCGGATGGGAGAAAGGAAATCCACCCAGCGGATCACATTAGTCAGCCTGCTAGACAGGGGTCCAAGGAAGTAAATAGTGTGGGAAGAAATAGCCAGGGAATTGTTATTGGCTAGGCTTGTATAGGCCCTAGGGCTGATAGCCTAGTACCAACCTATGAACCAGTGAACCTATAGGTTCATAGGTTCATACTAGGCTATCTGCCCTGGGGCATTTATAAGCCTAGCCAGAGTGTGTTTGGCTTTCACCACCCATTTTAAATTAATTTTGCTATGCCCTTTTTCGAGGTTAGTATACTGTGCCGCTGTCTAACAGTGACACAGAAGTGATACCTGGGGTAAAGCTACAATCTCCCATCCACTCATCAAGATACCTCTTGAAGAGAGTCAATGAGGGACTCTGCCTAACCTGGACTGGGATTTTATTCCAGAGTGAAGGGAGCCTCTGGGTTATGAATCTGTCCCTCCAGCATGTCCTATTTATTTCAGTGCTGATGTTCAAGTCTCTCGAGAGCGTAGCTCGATGGGATTTGGATTTTCTGAGGTGCAGCATGTCCATTAATTCCGGGTTGGACATGGCTTTATACGTCAGGCACAGATTGCCTCTGAGCAGGCAGTATGCCACTGAGTAGAGCTGGAGTTTAATTAACCGGGCAGCATATGACATCTGTTTGAGCCCTTTGATCCTCTTGGTGAGGTACCTTTGGGGTCTTTCCAGTTGCTGCAGGTGTCTGGTAAGGTACATCCCAAAAGGGGCATTGTACTCAATTATCGGCCTGATGAGGGATGAGTAAAGAGGCACAAGGATGAGTAAATTAGAGTACAGCTAAAATATACCAAGAGCATTCATGTATGTGAAAATTTAAGTTATGATAAAAGATTAAAATATCTGAGCTTGTACCCCTTATTCAAGTATATAGGGCATTTAGAAATGGCTACCTCTGAGAATGTTTGGGGCTAGCAAAAAGTAGTAGACAGTCATCAGAGAGTCTACATAGAAGATTATATAGAAATGAGAGATGATGCATGAAACAGACAACTAAATTGTATTAAAGCAAGCACTAGTTTAAATATTTAAAAAAAATAGCTTGGGTATTTATTATGGCAATGATTGTTTAGTGTATTGGCAGGCTAGAAGGGCATTATTGCACATGCCCAAACTATTTATATATGTGTGTGTGTGTGTGTGTGTGTGTGTGTGTGTGTGTGTGTGTGTGTGTGTGTGTGTGTGTGTGTGTGAACATACCTAAGTATGTAGGCAAAGGAAATGTAACAATTTTGCTCTGCTGATTTAATAAACTGAAAAAAGCATAACTTTTTTTTGTGGGGAAAAATAAATTTATCGCACACACACACATACACACACACACACACACACACACACACACACACACACACACACACACACATGCACACACACGCACGCACGCACACACGCACACACGCACACACACACATGCACACACACACACACACACACACACACACACACACACACACACACACACACACACAGTTTTTTTTCTTTCGGCTGCTCCCGTTAGGAGCTGCCACAGCAGATCATCTGTTTCCATTGGCATTTTTGAAGTGCTGGAGAGCAGCATTGCCTCCCCCTCCCACACCCATTCCAGAATTTGTTGAAAGGAGAGAGAAGGTACAGTAGGAATTACCTATTTCTACTATCATATCCACAGCAAAATCATGTGCAACTGAATGTAAATTGATGTCTTTCCACACGTGATGTCAGAGCTTATTAAGGTAATCTTTTCACAGCCACCAAACCCAGTGTCCCACTTTCCCGCTTTCACCTGGTAGTCAACTAACCAGATTGCACCCCCCCAACCTTTGCAAATTCCTGGATCCGCCACTGAAAACAGCTGCTGAAGTTAAGTTTGGCAGCAGATCAATTTCAAACCAATTCGAGTAAGAGTCTACCAAAACCAAATAGTGTTGATTGTTCCACTCAAAGATAGTTGCTACAGCAGACCAAGGTAATAAAGGTATTGGATTTAGCTGAAGCAGGTCTCCTTGCAAGTACGCACTGGTACTGTTACATACTAAACAAGAAGAAAGAACTCTATCAATGTCTTGTGAATTTGAAGGCAAAAATACTAGTTCTCTTGCCCTTCTTTTAGTGGATAACAAATCTGGGTGACCACGATGCAAACTTTGAACATATTCTTGCTGTAAGGAAGCAGGAACAACAATTTTAGGACCTTTGTAAATAATATCATCTTCCATCAACAATTCATCTCGGTAAGGAAAATATGATTGTGCCCCAGCTGATACACTAGATTGCTTTGACGGCCATCTGACATTGATGTAGTGATTAAGCTTTTGTAAAACTGGATCAGTTATAGTGTGATCTCTTAACTCATCAAGTCTAGTGGTGGAAAAATTATGCACCGACATTACATCAAAGTCAAAAGTTACAGCATCAAGCTGTTCTGTTGTACTTCCAGACAATCTGAATAAGATATCAGCCAGACAGCGCAATTTACCTTTAGTGTAGACCATTTTGAAATTGTACTTTTGCAACTTGACCATCATTCTTTGTAATCTCGCTGGGGTGGAATGCATAGAATGGTAACAAGCGGTTGAAGATCTGTTTCAATCTGAATAGCTCGACCATAAATATAATCATGAAACTTAGAACATGAGAAAACTATTGCCAAAAGCTCTTTCTCGATTTGTGCATAATGCATCTCAGTCTGAGTTAGTGTCCTAGATGCATAGGCTACTTATCTGCCCTCTTGAAGAATAACTGCACCTAGACCAAATTTTGAAACATCGCAGGAAAGAACAACTGGTTTGTTGACATCATAGTACCTTAACGTAGCTGGGGTGGCAATTTTCTGCTTAAAGTCGTTGAATGCCTTCTGATGATGTTCTAACCATGACCATATAACATTTGTACATGTTAGCTCTCCCAAAGGTGTTGTCAGCTCATTGAAGTCCGGTATAAACTTGCCTAAATAGTTGACCATGCCCAGAAAATGCTGTAAACTTTGCACATTGTCTGGTGCTGACATCTCTAGAATGGCTGTTTGGTAGGGTCAGGTCTTAAGCCTGTATTTGTGAACAAATGTCCTACATAGGTTACTTCTGGAAGTCTGAATTTGCACTTCAAAGGACTGAACTTCCAATTTACTTCACGTGTTCTGTCTAGAACTTTCTTGAGGTTTCTGTCATGCTCTGCTTCGTCATTGTCTCTAACTAATAGATCGTCTACTATTATGGTACAAGGATATCCTGAAAAAATTTGTTCCATTGCAAGCCGAAAGATTTCACTTGCAGAATTTATTCCAAATAGTATCCTTAGGAATCTGTATCTGTCAAGCAGAGTACCAAAAGTAGTTACAAATGAGGATTTGCGATCAAGCATTACTTGCCAAAAATAACTCTTTGCATCCAAAACAGAAAATGCAGTAGCATTCAGTATTAGAGCTGCAACTTCCTCTACTGTGCGCATTAGACGATATGGCCTTTTTAATGCTTTGTTCAAATCGCTAGTATCAATGCATATTCTGATTTCATCTATGCCTTTCTTATGAGTGGCTACCATAGACAACACCCATTCATTTGGCTCTGTGACTGGACAAATCCCACCTTGCTGCACCATCTTATCCAGTTGAGCTTTGACTTTATTTTGCATTGCTATTGGAACTTTTCTTGCTGGTCTGACTACTGGAGTGACCCCTGGGTCTAACTTCATTGAATACACAACTGGAAGTTTGCCCAACTTGTCATCAAAAACATCTCTGAGAAAATGGCTTCAGAAAAACTTGAACTTAGAACTGCACTCACATGATGAACTTCTTTAGCAAAAGAAAGCAGATTCATTCTGTCTTTGAGACCTAGTAAAGATTACACCAGTTGTCGGACTACATAGAATAATAGGATGTAACAGTTCTCAACCAAATAACATAAAATCATTACTGAACCTTTGGTTTAAATTTCTTCACCTCCATACATATCGCTGATTATATTGAACTGTTCGTTAGTTCTCACTTTTACAAATGTGTCTGCTGATATAACATTACATTTTGATCCAGTGTCTACTTTGAGCTATGTATATTTTCCATTGATCCAGACCACACAAAACACTTCACTCCTTGTTAATAAGTTTAATGCATCAATTCTTTCTCCAAGTACTGATACACCATCCACATGGAAAGCTGACTGTTTCGGCTCTACTTGATCAACTTGCTTTTTTGTGCGACCTTTCTTTACAACTGAGTGAGGCTTACTTGATTTGCAAAACATCTGGATATGGTTCCATTGTTTACACTTGTGGCATTGTTGACTAAATGCTAAACATTTCTGTCTTTTGGATTCATGACTTGCACCACAATTGCGACAGTTAACAATAAAGCTAGACTTGGGGTTTGCTGACTCACATTTGTGTTGCACTGAGCTAGTGGTGGAGCTTGCACTTTTTCTGGAACTTTCTGGAAAGCATGGAACCTTCTTTGGAAACCCTGTGGCTACTCCTTTCTTAGGCTCATTTCTGTTTTCCACGTGTTGCATACTATCTATGTTTGCACTAGATCTCATTAAAACCATGCTTTTGTCACTCGTAAGCATACTAGTATGCCTTACTGTCACCTCATAGATCTGACAAATCTCTGTTGCTTTACTTAATGTCAAATCACTGTCACAAAGTAAAATCTTTCTCACTGCAGCACTATTAATACCATATACGTCTGCCCTTTATTAGCTCATCTTTCAAATCACCAAACTGACACATTTTAGCTTTGTTTCTCAAGTCAGTTATATAAGTGGCAAATGTTTCCCCTGGTTTCTGATCTCTTGTGTAGAACAAATGCCTCCCTAATGTAACGTTCATCTGCGGGTTACACATCTCTCTAGACTTGAACTTTAAACACTCAGGTTCTTCCCTTGATTCAGCTTGAACAACAATATGGCGGTCTGCACCTTCACCTTCATGCACTACTGGTGCATATACAAATGAATGTTCTCTTTCTGTAGCCTCAGATCCTGCTAGATTTAGCAAAAATAATGCCCTGGTATGTGCATCTCTATCTGCATAAGCTGTTTGTATGCAAATATTGTACTCTTGTTCAGATATTCTCCCGTTCTCTGCAATATTCTGATCAAATACAAGTGGTTGAGGTTTTCGAAATCCATCTGCCATATTAACACATGCCAGTGAAGGGCCTTACAAATATGTAGGAATACACACACACACACACACACACACACACACACACACACACACACACACACACACACACACACACACACACACACACACACACACACACACACACACACGTGCATAAGTAATTGGCATAAACACGATTTGTTCAATGCTTTTGTACTTTGTACTTGTACGTTCTCTCTTTGAGCTTATTGGAATTATGCGAATGAACGATCTCATAGTACTTTCTAATAACTAGACTTTGCAAAATAAACTTCTTGAGCTTCTTGATGCTATACTGCACTTTGCAAAATAGCTTTTTTAAATTTCTCGAGGCTTTACTGTACTTTGCAAAATCAGTAAAGGCAGAAATGCTAAAATCATTTGCTTCAAAATTGGTAAAGATGAAAATGCAAAAGTAGTCATTTTGAACTTTATCGATAAAGGCAGACATGCTAAATTCATACACTACTTGTTCAAATCATCACTTTAAGAAACATTCGAGAACTTTACGATGCAAATGAACAATTGATGAGCACTGTAATACTCTTGTAATCTTTTGTTAAGAAACACCTTTTTTTCAATGCAAGAAATATATCAAGCAGCTGTACAATGCAAATAAATTAAATTCCTGTTGCCCAAATTTTATATCTTTTAAAGTATCTGCACTTTGCAAACAACCAAATGCAGTACACTGAAATGTTTCCAAAATGGCAGTACCTTGTTAGGCAACTTCTTACAGTATGAGAAGCACTCTGTAATGGTGGCACTTTGCAAATAGACACGCTGCACAAGAACATTTCTTCAAATAACTTTGCTTTGACTGGATTTTACAAGATCGTTGCACTTTGTGCATAGTGAACTCTTTGAAATACATGCACAGTAATAAGCACATACTGTAAGTACTTTTACATACTCTGAGATACTTCAAATAACTTTAATTATGCTCTTGATACAATATGAAGTCGTAGTTATGACCAAACACAGTACTTTGCCCAAACACAAGTAGTCGCTCGCTTTATTTTCGCTTACTGTGCTCTTTCTTTCTTATTATATTCTTGTTGCTCATTTAAGCCCTTTTTTATGCCCAACATGCTTCTCATGTGCTCGTTTTACTCTAAACATGCCCAACTCTGCCTTAAACATGCTCATTTTGCTTTAAACATGCCCATTTTTGCCTTAAACATGTAATTTTGTACTTTAAAGTCAATCGCTTTGTCAAATACTTTTATCTTAAATATTTTCTTTAGTTAACAAATTTTTTTGTACTTTCCGCTTGCCTGATAATGCAGTTTGTGCACTTGTAATGCCCTTTTCTTGCCTCGTTGCATCGAGTACATAATTTGTATTATTTTTCATTACCTTTGATTCTTTCTCATTGTGTTTGTACTGTTTTCTTTTGATTTTACCTTCACTGTCATCTTTACATCTCATGGCTCCAAATGATCTTCTCTTTTCCATCCTGGTTCTGATACCATGTCACTTTCCAGTTGGTACATAAACAAACGAGTCTTCATGGGTGCTGTTTAAGTAGCTTTATTCTATACAAACACATCACT